>NC_083583.1:14343836-14643836 GCF_027579695.1 Neoarius graeffei | reverse complement strand
ATGGAGGATAGTCATACTCAACTCGAGTGATGAACAGTGAAAGTCATAGTGATTTAAACAGTGAGTTAAGGAATGCAGCACCAAATTTCAATCTAACGATGGCATAATCCAAATTCCTCCTACATTCAAATACAGTTGAATACTGCCATGTCTCATAATTCATTTGACAGGCAAAATTCTTCATCTTCTTCACCCATCCAGTGTGTTCTGTGGGAGAGGTAGGTCCCTTTCCTAGGGTTTCTTGGCTAAGTAAGTACAGCTGGCAAGTCACTCCTCTTGGTCATGGACAATTTAGAGTAGCCAATTAGCCTAACCGCATGGCTTTGGACTGTGGGGGAAACCAGAGCACCCAAAGGAAACCCATGCAGACAAGGGGAGAACATGCAAACTCTACACAGAAAGGCCCCTCATTGGCCATGAGGTCTGAACCCAGAACTTTCTTGCTATGAGGTGACAGTGCTAACCACTGCACCACAGACAAAATTACTGAGGCAGAAATGAGACAGGTCCAGCGTCAACAGAGAGTCTGAAAGAATTTAAGAGCAAATTCAAGACTGGAAAAGTCACAATGCAGTCAATAGAAAGCACAAGACTGCTTCTAGGTACATAAACAATCTCAAAAGAAAACTTTCCAAAATCTTCCAATTTGGTATTTGGGATTGGCTAAAAATGGTTCCTCAAGATGGTTCTAGATTTTCAAAAAGGAATTTATTTGGAAACTTTTCTGAAAGGAAAAAATATTCTGTTGTACGGTTATACAATGCACACTGTATGGCCAAAAGTATGTGGACACTAGACCATGTGGTTCGTTTTCAAGCTGTTGCCACAATGTTGGAAATACCCAATTGTCTGGGGTGTTTTTGGATGGTATAGCATTACTGGGAGTAAAGGGGATGGCATGGTGGTACACTGGTTTATACTGACGTCAAGAAGGTTCTGGGTTCGAGCCCAGTGGCTGACGGGGGGCTTTTTGTGTGGAGTTTGTATGTTCTCCCCATTTCCACGGGGTGCTCCGGTTTCCCCTACAGTCCAAAGGCATGCAGTTAGGTTAACTGGCTACTCTAAATTGCCCATAGGTGTGAGTGCACAGAAAGGAACCAGCCACCCTGCTGCTGCAATTCTGGCCAAGTCAACCAAGCATGGTTCACAGTGACGATGATAACAGAAGTAAAGGGCCCCAAATTACAGTGCTGCTTGAAAGTTTGTGAACCCTTTAGAATTTTCTATATTTCTTCATAAATATGACCTAAAACATCATCAGATTTTCACACAAGTCCTAAAAGTAGATAAAGAGAACTCAGTTAAACAAATGAGACAAAAATATTATACTTGGTCATTTATTTATTGAGGAAAATGATCCAATATTACATATCTGTGAGTGGCAAAAGTATGTGAACCTTTGCTTTCAGTATCTGGTGTGACCCCCTTGTGCAGCAATAACTGCAACTAAACATTTCCAGTAACTGTTGATCAGTCCTGCACACCAGCTTGGAGAAATTTTAGCCCATTCCTCCGTACAGAACAGCTTCAACTCTGGGATGTTGGTGGGTTTCCTCACATGAACTGCTTGCTTCAGGTCCTTCCACAACATTTCGATTGGATTAAGGTCAGGACTTTGACTTGGCCATTCCAAAACATTATCTTTATTCTTCTTTAACCATTCTTTGGTAGAACGACTTGTGTGCTTAGGGTCGTTGTCTTGCTGCATGACCCACCTTCTCTTGAGATTCAGTTCATGGAGAGATGTCCTGACATCTTCCTTTAGAATTCGCTGGTATAATTCAGAATTCATTGTTCCATCAATGATGGCAAGCCGTCCTGGCCCAGATGTAGCAAAACAGGCCCAAACCAGGATACTACCACCACCATGTTTCACAGATGGGATAAGGTTCTTATGCTGGAATGCAGTGTTTTCCTTTCTCTAGACATCATGCTTCTCATTTAAACCAAAAAGTTCTATTTTGGTCTCATCCATCCACAAAACATTTTTCCAATAGCCTTCTGGCTTGTCCACGTGATCTTTAGCAAACTGCAGACAAGCAGCAATGTTCTTTTTGGAGAGCTGTGGCTTTCTCCTTGCAACCCTGCCATGCACACCATTGTTGTTCAGTGTTCTCCTGATGGTGGACTTTTGAACATTAACATTAGCCAATGTGAGAGAGGCCTTCAGTTGCTTAGAAGTTACCCTGGGGTCCTTTGTGACCTTGCCGACTATTACACGCCTTGGTCTTGGAGTGATCTTTGTTGGTCGACCACTCCTGGGGAGGGTAACAATGGTCTTGAATTTCCTCCATTTGTACACAATCTGTTTGACTGTGGATTGGTGGAGTCCAAACTCTTTAGAGATGGTTTTGTAACCTTTTCCAGCCTGATGAGCATCAACAACGCTTTTTCTGAGGTCCTCAGAAATCTCCTTTGTTCGTGCCAGGATACACTTCCACAAACATGTGCTGTGAAGATCAGACTTTGATAGATCTCTGTTCTTTAAATAAAACACGGTGCCCACTCACACCTGATTGTCATACCATTGATTGAAAACAGCTGACTCTAATTTCACCTTCAAATTAACTGCTAATCCTAGAGGTTCACATACTTTTGCCACTCACAGATATGCAATTTTGGATCATTTTCCTCAATAAATAAATGACCAAGTATAATATTTTTGTCTCATTTGTTTAACATTATTGTTGATCACGGATAATAAAGTTTTATCTTATCTTATCTTATCTCAACTGGGTTCTCTTTATCTACTTTTAGGACTTGTGTGAAAATCTGATGATGTTTTAGGTCATATTTATGCAGAAATATAGAAAATTCTAAAGGGTTCACAAACTTTCATGCGCCACTGTAGGTTTCTTCTTGATTCTTGGGTTTCATTTGGATCCTCTGGAATAAATATTTCTAATAAGTGGCTACTTTCAGAGGAAGAAGCCTTTCCAATGAAACTTCCAGTGAACATCAGCAGACCTCTTTCCCATAGCCCATAAGCAAGTGTGTGGATGGAAATTCTGTACTAAATATATGAATTTCATGGATGAGTGAGTGCTCAAAACCTTGAAAATCAGAAATGGATTAGGGGAAGAGGATCTAAGGCTAAGACTAAGTTGCACATAGATCTTTATGAAGTCTTCCCAAGAGCCAAACAATAGAAAACCTTCTGAGGTACTACATTCAACCGTTTTTCTCAGAATATCATTCATGGAATAATCTCCAGAGTCTGTATAATTCATAAAATGCTCATAATGTAACTTCTTTGTAACCTATTCTGGACTTGCAAAGGAAATCAATTACAAAAGAAGTAAGGCATTTTTCTTTTTCAGCAACTCCTAAAGTGTCCACAGACTGCAGAAAAAAGAATGATTATGTCATGAACAGGAAAATGGCCTTTTCCCAAAGGCTAGAATAGACATATGATAAGGTAACTGGTTTTAAGTACCAGTGTCTGATAAGCCCACAGTCTTCAGAGCTCTGCACGAACATGTCTTATTCCTCAATGAGGTGAAGTAGAACCAGGAAAACGTCAAACTGTACAGAGTGTTGGATTGAAATCTACCATAAATGTCTTTGTATGTTTAAAGCATAAAGGTACTGTACCAGGGGGTGGCATGGTGGTGTAGTGGTTAGCACTGTCACCTCACAATAAGAAGGTTCTGGGTTTGAGCCCAGTGGTCAATGGGGGCCTTTCTGTGTGGAGTTTGCATGTTCTTCCTGTGTCTGCGTGGGTTTCCTCCGGGTGCTCCGGTTTCCCCCACAGTCCAAAAACATGCAGGTTAGGTTAATACATAGTTTTCACATGACGTCACAGAGTTGGGGATTCCCTAGCGGTGGCCATCTTGCGGGTCAAGCTTACCGTACGGGTGACTGAGCACACATTGTAACACGCGAGTACAAAGTCTTCAAAAGAACCCAAGCAGGCTATTTAAAGCTAGCAATGGTGCACACCTGTTGTATTCACAGCTGTCGTAATAGGTCAGATGATGACGTCAAGCGGAGCTTTTATGGAATTCCCACTGTACAGGAGCACGAAGGCGAGCAAACAAAGAAACTCAGCATACAAAGGAGAAATCTATGGCTTGCGAGAATCAACCGCAAGGATTATCAGCCTTCCAAACACAGCAAAGTCTGCTCCGATCATTTTATAAGTGGTAAGTTGTTTAAATAAACAATCAATTGCAAATCTGTTACAGTCCATGAAACATAGGAAGTATAAGGATGAGAAAAAAACAGTGAATCGGAAAGCTGCGCACATTTGCGCAGCTTTCCGATTTAAATCAACTCGATATTATACACACACATATATTTATATGCAGTGTTGAGAGCTCTAAAATTCCAATGTTTACATACCTTGGCTGTAATCAGGACACGACTGTCACTTGTTTTTATATGGTGGACTTCACGGACCCAGCCACAGACAAAATAATTGTATGACTCCAGCAACTTATATGCTTTGAGGTCGTCAAGTGTGTAGGCACTTTTACTATTCACAAAATAGTTCACAATATCAGGGTACAATATGGATGGCAGCCCTGCATAGTCACTTGAAAATGCATCTATGTCCACTTCGTAGGTGTCAGTCAATTCCCCCAATCAAGGCCAGTTTGGCTGCATACCGTTGTCGTGAGATGTCGTCCAATGTATCTATATACTTCCGTTTGCTTGATTTTGCCGACATTGATCTTTATTTTAGAAAACTGACTATATAACTTCATAAATTCGTCCGAGATAACGTAGCCGGTAATAGCGATGGTCCGTTTTGTTTGCCCCACAAGATGGTGACTGGAGGGCGTTCCCCGGAATGCCGTGACGTCAGTGAAAACTATCTATTGGTGGCTCTAAATTGACCGTAGGTGTGAATGTGAGTGTGAATGGTTGTTTGTTTCTGTGTGTCAGCCCTGCAATAACCTGGCGACTTGTCCAGGGTGTACCCTGCCTCTTGCCCATAGTCAGCTGGGATAGGCTCCAACTTGCCCGCAACCCTGCACAGGATAAGCGGTTGTGGATAATGGCTGGATGGATGGATGGTACTGTAGCATTTAACATATACAGATGCAAAACAGACTACTATAAAATACTGATATGCCAACAACTACTAAATATGTTTCTGAGAAGTGCATAAAAACCTATTACTTACAATAACTCTATAAGAGTAGTTTGTTGCCATCCTCATACTTGAGGGTCAGCAATCCAGGATACCATCACCTAGCTTCCCTGAATATTCTTGGGTGATTATTGCACACCAGAGGGACCCAAACCCTCATCTGGCAGCAGGTACACATACACACCAGTGGGCAGTTTAGAGTAGCCAATTGACCTAATCTGCATGTCTTTGGACTGTGGGAGGAAACCCACACAGACATGGGGAGAACATGCAAACTCCACACAGAAAGGCCCCTGTTAGCCACTGGGCTCAAACCCAGAACCTTCTTCCTGTGAGGCAACAGTACTAACCACTACACCACTGTACAGCAGTATCGACCATAATTCAAATGACAGATTTGCACTTGTTCTTATACATTATCGTTTCGACACTAATAGTTCATTCACAGGGACTTATATGTTACACGACCTTTAAAAAAATTAAGGTTAATCATAAACCAATGTAAAAACGTGTTGGAAAATGTATAATTCCTAAAGTTTTTGAAGAGGGAGCTTCATAGAGGGGCAGTGATGGCTCAACAGTTAAGGCTCTGGGTTACTGATCTGAAGGTCATGGGTTCAAGCTCCTGCACTGCATTTAGCAGATGCTCTTATCTGGCGTGGCATACAACATACCCAGAGCAGTTGGGGGGTCAGGTGCCTTGCTAAAAGGCACTTCAACCATTCCTGCTAGTCCAGGGAATCAAACCAGCAACTTTTTGTTCCCAAAGCTGCTTCTCTAATCTTTAGGCCACAGCTTCCCCCCTGACAAGCACTGACAAGCTGCCACTGTTGGGCCCTTGAGCAAGGCCCTTAACTCTCTGCTCCACTGTGTCATGTACCCCCTTGTTGTACGTCACTCTGGTTATGAGCATCTGCTAAATCCCTGTAATGTAACTCAACGTTTACAGAAAGGGTCATTAGTGTTTTGTGTAATACTCAGGAGGTTTCCAAGCATGGGAACATCTTCAAGACAGCACGACAGAAAGTTTTATTTCATGATAACATGACAACTTGCATTTTTTTGTCTTACTAACTTTAAGAGAGAGAAGAAAGAGAGGCCGGTTATAGCTACTCTAACTTGTTTCATAGACATTCCACAACATTAAATGTAACTATAAATAGATAAAAAAGCACCTCATTTTGTTCATTATTAACTAAACAAATTTTAACAGGCAAACTGTTGTTGTATAACAGGTATAAATCACTTCAGGATGCACAGTTAAAGGAAAATAATCAACTTTAAGGTGGTAATGCTGTGGACTGCCCAGTCATGTTTTATTCCTTACTTATCATTTATACGTACAAACATTTTTCTTACTTTTTAGACATGCTCCATGCTGAATCTTGACATATGTGAAAGTGCAACTCTGCATCTAAATATTATCTAGGACACACTCTTGTAGACATCCTTTATGCAGTCAGTAAAGAATACATCGATAAAGAATAAAATGCATCAGGACATGCTGTTATCGTCAAATAATCAACAACAGAGTTATGATCGCCACACCGAAATGGATTATTTTCCTCTCATGAAACGTCCCAAAGTGTTTCATTCTTTTTGTAGCACAGAAATTTACCAATGTGACTTGTAGCAACTGTTTATTTATTAAAGATCAACAAGCTGACAAGTTTTTTATCCATTTATTTTTACGTTTCTGCCATCACATACTGTACGTTGTAACAACTAAAAACAGTCGCTCTGTCAGCATCCTGTCTTTTTTCTCTCTTGAACTTAATAACAGCTTACAGTGTCCTCTACAATTATTGGCACCCTTTGTAAAGATAAATGAAAAGGATTAGAAAACAAAAATGCACCTTTTGGTGAAGTCGCTTCATCTCACACTGAAAAAATGAGAAAAATCCAACCTTTAATTGAAATACAATTATTCAGAGAAGAACAAATCCCTCGTCAAGATATAATTATTTCCAACAAAAACACATGTGCCACTATTACTGGAACCCCTAGAATTTACAGTGAACACAATGTACCTGAAGCATGTTTCCCATTTAAATTGTACAGGTTTGAGTTGATTGGAGTGTGTAGGAACTTTCAAGCTGTAATCCATGACTTCCTGATTAACTGGGGAACAAATATGAGGTGACACAGAGGCCAAATTCCTTTCGTCATCCCTTCATCAAAACTGGATATTTTTCTAACCATCTTACTAATCTTTACAAGGGGTGCCAATAATTACTTGCTTCTAGGATGTGAGCCTCATATTGACTTTTTGATAATATAAATAATAGATTTTAATTTCTGTCATGGAAATCCTGTGGCATTTTACAGGTAGACTGCCTTTCAGATTTTTCAAGTTTAGGTCATAAAAATAATTTTCCCCAACACGCAATTATTTTTGTTTAGTGGACCAAAAGCTACTGAATTCAAATCACAGACTTCAAATTTTATTAGTTTTTTTTTAAATAGAGTAATTAACGAATTTAGGGCCATGTGGTCCTAAATTCTCCGCTATTTTTTCTTGCTTCACCATGACGCAATACAAGATACTCCTTCATGCATCATGTGGTGGGCTTTCCCTGTTCGCGCAAGGCATTGTGGGATACAAATGTGAAACAGGAGAGAACAATGGAGGATGTGAGTGTGCGAATGAAACACGAAAGACCGACTACAGTAACGGAAAACGAGAAGAAAAGATGTTATGCTGCGAAGGAAAGGAAACGCAGGACCAAACTAATAAATATCGGCGGTCAGCGAGCACCTCGGTGTGATCAGCTGTTCGTTTAGCAACAGAATGATGTCACTGTCAGTGCACGCTCAAAGGTAAACCTGTAGATGGCAATAATGCAACACTGGATGCCAGCTGCCGTAAAACCTTAAAGATGAAGAAGATGATGACGACTAAGGTAAGCATGCACATGTGCACACGGACTTCCTCTGCTTGACTGCGCGAAGTGAGGGATTTCATGCACATTATTTGATAGGGAATCCCTTCAAATTAAATAACTTCCCAGCCAAGAATAGCCTCTTTTTTTTTTTGGATATTACAAAAGTATATCACAATGACCAAATTTCAGAGAGAACTAAATTTCACTGATTTTATGAAATCGAAAAGCAGTCTACTTTTAAGTGTTTTATGAGAAGGTTATAGGGTTGTGTCATACAACGCTTGATATTAATGGTCGTCCGACTGTCCAGGACAACCAAATGTTTGGTCCGGACAAGTCAAAATCACCATTTTTATTGCAATTATTCAAGAGTTACATCAACAAAGTTCCAACAAAACTAGTTCAAGCCCGTCAGTGATCCAGCCGTGTTATTGTTTACGAAATTCCAGGGAAGCCGAATACAGCAGGTGCGTGTGTAAAAATAACCACATCGTAATATCTAATTATAGATTATTAGACTTCATCA
The DNA here is from genome assembly GCF_027579695.1 of Neoarius graeffei. NCBI lineage: Eukaryota > Metazoa > Chordata > Actinopteri > Siluriformes > Ariidae > Neoarius > Neoarius graeffei. The sequence goes on along the minus strand of NC_083583.1, from coordinate 14,635,327 downwards.
AAATTGGAGAAATGGTGATCAAATACCTGAATAAAATAAATATCTGTGATGAATCTTCATTTCATTCAGACATTTTATTGTATTTTTCTTTTGTATGGTTCACATTAACATTAACCATCACAAATGTCATAAAATATTTCGTGGGAATTTTATGACTGTGCCGAACTCACTTACGATTTGTTTTCATTCACAACGTGATTCTGTCACCCTTGTCATGTCCGACTTGTTTTCTTGTTTTCGGTTTAATTTCTTTAAATTAGTTTATACTTCAGGTTTTACTGGATTAATCAGGATTTAACTTTATTTCCTCCAGAAGCTTTGAATTTGGGTGAGTCTAACTCTGAAAACTGCAGATCAGGTAACAGGTTATAACAATAACAAAACACATGCACCATAATGGGGCATTGGATAGCTTTTATTTATTGTTACAGTTAAAGTTTGGGTTTGATTGAAAAATTATAAATCATTAAAGCATAATAATTATCATAACTATACCTGCTTTTTGATAAACGTTGTTAATCACTTTCCTTTCACTGAACTGGTAAATAAATATTAAAGGTCCCATGGCATGGTGAATTGTTGATGCTTTAAACGGGCTCGTGGAGGCTTCCGGATGTTATATCCGCAGCCTTTCTCGAAATGAACCCTCGGCACGTAGATATAGCCTCCTGGGAGAAAGCCCCATTTCAGCGCTTTTCCCAGTGCGTCGTTTTGCTAATGAGAAGCAGGAGGCGGGGAAGGGTAGAGGGTGGGGGCGGGTCTTATCATTAATATTCATGACATGTAAACGTGTTACCTCTGATTGGCTAACAGCACTGTGACGCTACCTCCAGTGGGTCAGAACAAGCGGATGTGGGTGTCTTACTATGGTGAGAGAGAAGGAACAAACCGCGAAGGGAAAAATACCGCGCGCTGACGTCATTAAGGTGCGACGCGAGGAAATAAAATAAATTCAACAAATGTTTGGGTTTTTACTGAACAAACAAACAAATAAAATGAACGAGTGACTTAAAAAAAAGAATGTGGGTGTCTTTGTAAAAACTGTTTTGATTGGCTATTATAACAGAGCATGCTGCATGCTTTTTGGTTTTGTAGCGCAGAGTACCTGGCTAACTGCAGGAAGCGGTTAGCTGCACAGCTAATGTAGCCATTGCAAGGCTAACTTGGCAACGATTTTAAAACACGGCAAAACATAAGCTCATAAGTTACAGTCAATTTCCAGACTAAACTCAGTTTAACAGAGCATGCTGCATGCTTTTTGGTTTTGTAGCACAGAGTACCTGGCTAACTGCAGGAAGCGGTTAGCTGCACAGCTAATGTAGCCATTGCAAGGCTAACATGGCACTGATTTTAAAACACGGCAAAACGACTTAACAGTTATACACTTTTGGTCGCTGTTTGTGGCTGATGCGGCAGGGATGCTTGGTACGGACCCAGGCTTCAGTGACAGTTGATGTCCAAAACCCGCCCTGTACTGTCCCAAGTTGTGGAAACATTCCTCAGGAAAATGCTTCCGACAAACATACACCGTCTTAGGTAGACTCGATGGCGTATTCATCTCATCTCATTATCTCTAGCCGCTTTATCCTTCTACAGGGTCGCAGGCAAGCTGGAGCCTATCCCAGCTGACTACGGGCGAAAGGCGGGGTACACCCTGGACAAGTCGCCAGGTCATCACAGGGCTGACACATAGACACAGACAACCATTCACACCCACATTCACACCTACGGTCAATTTAGAGTCACCAGTTAACCTAACCTGCATGTCTTTGGGGGAAACCGGAGCACCCGGAGGAAACCCACGCGGACACGGGGAGAACATGCAAACTCCACACAGAAAGGCCCTCGCCGGCCCCGGGGCTCGAACCCAGGACCTTCTTGCTGTGAGGCGACAGCGCTAACCACTACACCACCGTGCCGCCCTTCGATGGCGTATTATTGAAGTAAATAAAATGAAGCCACTGCGTCTTCAGGGGCTCTCCCGTCGGCAGTAAAAACAGACTCTTTTCTGTATTGTCACATCCATGTACAGCGCAATTTCCATGTTTTGCTCGCTTAGGTGATGCCATGTTGTTGTGTCCTCTATGGTCTCCTCACTACAACTGGGCGGGCAATTCATACAGTGGGTGGGAATCCAGAGGGGGGGGCGTGGGGATCATCTCCCTTGCTGATGTAGTAAAGGGAAGAGTTTATCAACGTGCCGTTTTGACGCGCCATTCTCAAATGTTGGGCATAGTTTGGTTTACACATTATGAAATTTCTAGCCACTGGGGTGACTTAAGAAAGTCAGAGGAACTCATTTTAATGTTAAAAAACCTCAGAAAGTGAAAATTTCATGCCATGGTACCTTTAATAAAAAGGTTATGGTCAGGATGAGTGAAAAATCTTGCTGCTTGTCCGATTGGACAAGTGGATTAAAAAGTTAATGTCGAGTCCTTTCATATACTGTGTATAAGCCCATGTGAGTCTGGGCTTTACGTGCTATCCTTGGAAGGCTAAGTGGGAATACCATGAGGTATGCAGCCTATAATTTCCCATAAATGCACCTTAGAATCTCATGTGCACCCCGTGAGTTTCCATAAAGACCAACTGATTCCCATTGAGAATCCCAAGGAAATGCTTCATGACAACAGTGAACCAATGACTGTTAATTTTCCATTTATCTGGTTTCAAACAACATGTCCCTGTAGAGCCTTTAATCAGACTAGAGAAATGTCCGTAATCTTCATTACTTCTTGTGCAGTAAGGTCACACTTAATAAGTTCAGAACACTACTAATGAGGAGATATTTCCAGTAGGGAATTCCTGAATTATAGATAACAGAAACTGTATATATAAAGAACAAGAGGCTGTATATGAAGAAAGGATGTGAAGTGAGAGAAGTGAGACAAGCTTTGATGAATTTCTATCAACTTTTGCAAGACACTAATTGGGTGATTTTACATAGCATTTCATTACCTAGCTACATTATTCTTACAGTCATTTTTCAGTGAAAAACTAGAGGGGCAAAATTTTGATGCCAAACTTGTTTCGACAGATCAAATACAGTAAATAACACGTGAGTTTCATACCTTAGGATCCTCCATTGTGTGAAATGTTAATGACTTTTACAAAATATCAAACACAATTGCTTGTTATATCACCAGAGGCAAACTCAACACTTAAAGGTAGACTGCTTTTCAGATTTTTCCCTGACACCCAATTATTTTTGTTTAGTGGACCAAAAGCTACTGAATTCGAATAACAGACTTCCAATTTTATTCATTTTTTAATATAACAATTAATGAATTTAGAGCCATGTGGCCCTAAATTCCCCGCTATTTTTTCCTGCTTCACCATGACCCAAGTCAAGATACTATGCCATGCATCACATAGTGGGCTTTCCCCGTTTGTGCAAGGCATTGTGAGATACAAATTTGAAACAGGAGAGGAAAATGGAGGATGTGAGTGTGCGAATGAAACGTCAAAGACCGACTACAGTAACGGAAAGCGAGAAGAAAAGACGTTATGTTATATATGAAGGAAAGGAAACGCAGGACCAAACTAATAAATATCGCGGTCAGTGAGCACCTCAGTGTGATCAGCTGTTCATTTAGTGACAGAATGATGGAACTGTCAGTGCATGGTCAAAGGTAAACCTGCACATGCACACACACATGGACTTCCTCTGTCTGCTTGACTGCGCGAAGAGAGTGATTTCATGCACATTATTTGCTCGGGAATCCGCTCAAATTAAATAACTTCCCAGCCACAGAATGGGCTGATATTTTGTGAAATATTACAGAAATAAACTCATCTCATTCTCATTATCTCTAGCCGCTTTATCCTTCTACAGGGTCGCAGGCAAGCTGGAGCCTATCCCAGCTGACTACGGGCGAAAGGCGGGGTACACCCTGGACAAGTCGCCAGGTCATCACAGGGCTGACACATAGACACAGACAACCATTCACACTCACATTCACACCTACGGTCAATTTAGAGTCACCAGTTAACCTAACCTGCATGTCTTTGGACTGTGGGGGAAACCGGAGCACCCGGAGGAAACCCACGCGGACACGGGGAGAACATGCAAACTCCACACAGAAAGGCCCTCGCCGGACCCGGGGTTCGAACCCAGGACCTTCTTGCTGTGAGGCGACAGCGCTAACCACTACACCACCGTGCCGCCCATATTACAGAAATGTTGCATAAATTTTGAATTATATAAAAATTCATGGGCGGCACGGTGGTGTAGTGGTTAGCGCTGTTGCGTCACAGCAAGAAGGTCCGGGTTCAAGCCCCGTGGCCGGCGAGGGCCTTTCTGTGCGGAGTTTGCATGTTCTCCCTGTGTCCGCGTGGGTTTCCTCCGGGTGCTCCGGTTTCCCCCACAGTCCAAAGACATGCAGGTTAGGTTAACTGGTGACTCTAAATTGAGCGTAGGTGTGAGTGTGAATGGTTGTCTGTGTCTATGTGTCAGCCCTGTGATGACCTGGCGACTTGTCCAGGGTGTACCCCGCCTTTCGCCCGGAGTCAGCTGGGATAGGCTCCAGCTTGCCTGCGACCCTGTAGAAGGATAAAGCGGCTACAGATAATGAGATGAGATGAGATAAAAATTCACCACATGAAGGGAGAAACTAGCTATACAGACCGAAACCTTTTTTCGTACCAGGTTGTAAACATGTTTACTTTTGCTGTAAAGTTGGACATGTTAACGTGGGGGTCTGTGGGAACTGACTCGCTTTTGGAGCCAGCCTCAAGTAGCCATTTGAGGAACTGCAGATTTTAGCACTTCCACAATGGCATCACTTTCCAGGAACAGAGGTTGCTGCTAGGGCTGGATTTGTTTGTAACAACCAATAAGATGTTGGTTGTGAATCATATTCTTCCGTGGAGTTCTCCCAGCTGTCATGTGCAAGAGAAGATTAGTGAAACCATTACATAATGTCCATCTTGTCTGCAATTACATCATATGTTTTGTGGAAGTCATCCAAACACTAAGGCCTTTAGTCCAATCCGGCATGGACTGCTTTCCACCTATATAGGTAACATCAGCTGGCTAACTTGGTATCGCTATCTCTGTGTGAAGTCAGAATTCTTTCTAAAGAGTCAGCATGATGATGTGGGACATGTCCATGACAGTGCATGACATAAGCCTAGGTCACAACCGGACATACGATTTTTTGGCCGTGCAATTTTTGGCGTTTCCCAAATCGCTGCGTTTTTTTTGTTCGTGGAGAAAGACGCGCGTTGGCCGTAAGTTTGTCTTGCAACCTGAAAAAAACGTAAGCGCCTGTAGAGTTTGTTTGACATGACAAAGAACCTCTGCGGCCGGTCTGCGGCCAGTCTACGGCTCGAAAATCAGCACGTCACACGCGCGCCCTCCATGCATTTCTTGCGTTTTTTTGCACGTAGACCGGCCGTAGGAGCACGTACGGCTGGTTGTGACCGAGGCTATACGCAAAATGAAATCTTCCGCCAAATCAAACCTGACAGCTTTGACTGTTAATTAATATCAAAGCATTGTCAAATATGCCATGTTCAAATATGTTTAACTTCCTGACAGAGTGATAACTTTTGTTTCATTTTTAAAGATATTTTTTGGGGCTTTTTTCATCTTTATTGGATAGGACAGTATAGAGACAGGAAATGAGCAGGAAAGTGAGAGATGGGGAGGGGTCGGGAAATAACCTCAGGTCGGAATCGAACCCGGGTCCCCGGATTTATGGTATGGCGCCTTATCCACCTGAGCCGCAACATCCCCTTTGTTTCATTTTCAAACAAAAAAATCCTCAACACTGCAGGTCATATATATTTAACAGTTATTCCACGAAATCGAGTCGTACATGAGCTGATAGCCGACGAGGCGCGTAGCACCGAGTTGGCTATAAGCCATGTACGACGAGACTGAGTGGAATAACTGTTTTATTCTATCCACATTCACTGGATTTTAGAAACAGAACATTTTTATTTTTTGCAAATTTGATAAATAACAACTTTATACAAAACTTCCGACAAAATAATTTCTGCTTAGAATGTAAACAAACCGACAAAATGACAGGAGCAATTTATGAAAAATGCGACAATAATAATTCTTGAAAAATAAAAAAGACACATTCTTACCATCAAATACTTTCATTCCATATTTTGTTGCTTTTTAATTTTTTTTTTTTTTAGGTTTTGTTTTCGGGTAGAGTTTTTATTTCGTCCTTGGTTGGTACAGTAACACCATCCACCATTTTCTTTTCTTCTTTTTCTGGTGGTTGGCAAACCAACTTAAAGGTGCATTACTGCCATCGACTAGGCTGGCGTGTGGAACAGGAGATATTGGGGAAGAAAAAAAAACCCTATATTCTTTTATTTAGCTATTTCTGTTTCTTTTAAATACTTGATCACAAAGTGATATATCTGCACCCAGCCATTTTGTTTTTCTCTACTCACGGTATATGAGCTGATATCCTAGTAGGAGAGTAGCCAATCAGAGCATGCGATTGCTCATATCTAGTGAATGTGGATAGAATAAATAAATATATTTCGGTACTGCCCAAAAGCAGAGCTCCCAATGAATGTAAAATGTATGTGTACGGTAAGTGGCAGCCAGAGCGGTCACTCGTTATTCATTATTTACAAGCAGAACTGTCAGCCCAGGAAGCTGTATTTGTTATACGGTACTTCAGACGCTCGCTGCTGTGTTTATATTCCCCATGTGCCTCCGTCAGAGGTTCAGCACGGTATGTTATAAAGCTTTGCTGTCTGTCATTCTGATATGTCATTCATGCACAATGTAAAGTTTGTGTGCTGTTTACTGAGTGTGTTTTGTTTGTGTCCGATGCATTGGTTGAACTGTGGTTTAGCACGAGATTTCAAGCGCAGAGGCTAACGGTGCACGTTTGGCTAACTTGTAGAGGTTTGCACGATTCATTAAGTACAGCAAGGTGTGTAACGTTCAGAGTAAAGTCTGTACACATTACTCTGCAAAATTGGGTATTTGTCTGCAACCATGTTACGTGAATTATTTTTCTTTTCTTTTCTTTAGTTTTCACAGTGTATGGTGTTTGATGTCCAGTGTTTGATGCTATCCTCGTGTTCGAGAGGAATAAAATGCATCTGCACCCGTCAGAGACTCTCTGTTGTTGTTTTTAATGCCAAGGGCTGCTAAAGTGTTAGGAAATAATTGCACATTATTAAAAAAAAGCACTGGATAAAAACCCACCTACCTTATGGAAATAAAGATACAAATTTCATTGTCTGGTGGTCAAGTGTTTATGAGATACGTTGCCTCGCACTTACGATCGAGTTCCCTGTGGCGTTACACGGATGTCATTCGTATGGTCGCGAAAGCCATCAAAAATCCGGCCAATGCATCACCATATTGTGTTAAGTATGGAGCGCCGCTCTGTGCTACACTGGATCATGTGTTGATTCGCTTAAAAAACACCAGTGCAGCTTTTTTCCCCTTCATTAAAGTCTCCGATTTCATTGCTCTCATTTGTTCAACCACTCAAACTCGATTTCCTGTTAATCATTCAACAGCACTCCTATCATCCAGCTTGTCAATCTTCTTGTGCGAAGAGTCTCTCCTCATTAAGCACTTCTGTGTTTGATGCTAGGAATGAGATGGAATAAAATAAATGAATAAATAAAAAAAGACATGCCACAAGTGACCTAAACTGAACCACACCCAGCTTTGCTTTCTGTCACGTCTCACGATAGCGAGACAACTATAAATCAACATCTGCACTCAATTCAGTTTATTCAGACTCCAGCAAATCAGACATCTCAGAAACAACAGGAAATCATCTCACAATCTTTGATTCAATTGTACATTGATCCAAACCTCACGAGAGTGAGCAACTCTGAGTTCATGCACTGCTCTTCTCCTTTCTTTTGTTATTCTTTTATTTGAGATTCACGCTGCTTTCATATCACACCTTAAAGGAGAACTGAAGTCATTTTTAAACTTGCATTATTTCTTAATTAACGTGTTATTCAATTACGTTTTCGGTTTTAGTAACCTTATATCGTGACTCGTATTGGCAATTAATTGTAATTAAATATTATACTTATTGGCCTATTCGGTTTTTAACCGTGTTGAATTTAGTTCGTTTGGTCCACGGCAGGCGTCGCTTATCCGCACAATCTTCACGAGACTTGTGCGAGACTTCGAAACGTCAAGTGTCAGCCAGGTGTCAGTGCCGCCATTTTGAAAACTGTTTTCCAAACGAAATATTGCACAAAAACGAGTTTAAATGACGATTACTGCCTACTTTTTTCAAACTTTCCTGATTGCTATCAAAACAAACAGAACTTCCGGCTCGATTACGTCAACATTCGAAAGAGGGCGCGCGCATCTTTTGACAACGTTGGCAGATGTTGGTCACTTTGATTTCCGCTGTACGTTTTACTTCCGTCCTCCGATGTCTCGCACAGGTCTCAACGAATCTCGTTTACGGCCATTGCTTTGACATATGGACTGATGTATTACAGAGCATATTTCAAACACTCATAAGTTGCTACAGCAGTGACAGAGTAGCGATCAAAAATGCATTCCGATATTTAATAAAATGAGATAAATAGAATTTTGATAAGAAAAAATTTGCCTTTAGTTCTCCTTTAATAACCATAAGAACCATGTAGAGATACAGAACCTTTCTTTTTATTTCAAGCTTTACTACAGAAATCATGTACATAACTACACTCACTCATGACACCCCAATGACACATAATTAAAAAAGCGTGCGAGCAACGGGACATCACTACCGCACCGGACGGAGCGCGAGGTGGGGGCGGGGCAAAATGACTGGCCGTAGATTCTATCAAAAGTTCGATCTAAATTGACCGTGGTTGCAAAATATTGGCCAAAAATACGCAAACACTACGAAATATGAAAGTAAGATGAAAAAGAAACAAACATTCTATTGCCTTATACTGCAAGACGAAAACAAAATAAAACTGTCAAAACTCACCTTTTCAGCGATAACGTCCGAACAGATCACCCGCGTAACAGAAAGACCGCAAATGGAACCACGATCAACTTCTAACTGTTGGAGTGGAAAATTCCATTCTACACATGCAAATTGTTAATGTGTGTCCTTCCCCGCACACAAATAACACGCTACGGTAAAAAATAGACCACGACTCATTTTATAGCTCAGAAATTCATACAAGACCAGCTACCATCGTAACATATTCTGTAAGAAACATATTCTATACCTAACTTTCAGCTTTCGTTTTAAAAAACAAAAATCGCAGATTTATAACTAAATGTTTATACGGTGTAGTGATTTTAAGTTACTGCTTTTGGTGAGGTAGTGACCTCGACCCTGAGGCTTTCCGTTTAGATCAAAACACACGATCGTATTGGTTTTGGGTCTGCAGAAAATGGAGTTACGAAGGTGATCAAATATTTTGCATGGTGTTTTATTACGGTTGTGATTATTCTGTGAGTGCACCGATCCTTAGGTGTATAAAGTTACAACTTAAAATACAATTAGTGATAACTGTAGACTTTTCAGTGGACTACAACCTTTTTAAGGGAATGCAATGTAGTCAACGATTTATCATGTCCCAGATCAAGCCGCCATTTTTCCACAAACTTGCAGAATTTTTGCCAAATTCTGAACAGAGTATTCACATCAAAGATTTAGTTTTATCTGTATTATTTCTTTCATCATTTTATTTCAAATTAAAACCAACATCACCATTCAAAACCGTATAGTTTATTGACTGTGAGTATATTTAGTGGGGGACCCCCACAGTACCCAGTTTCTGAGACAGACCCACATACGAACGATGCCCGTGTACCACCATAGGGAACCTGATCATAAGTGAAAGGCAACGTACTGTATCTCATAAACACTTGACCACCAGACAACAAAATTTGTATCTTTATTTCCATCAGATAGGTGGGGTTTTATCTAGGGATGTCCCGATCAGGTTTTTTTGCCCTCCGATCCGATACCGATCATTTGATTTTGAGTATCTGCCGATACCGAGTCCCGATCCGATACTTCTTATAATCCATAAAAAATAAAGACGAGGAAAGAAACGGATCCAGGATGTTCCTCATTTTTTATTTAACACCTTATTTTAACATCCAACAACTCCGTTAGCAAACAGAGTACTTACATGAGGCAGTTTGAACAATAAATAACAAATTAAAAAAAATAACCTTAAAATACCTGGCAGGAATTTAAACAAATAAAAAAAAATAAAGTGCCACAGTGCCGGTAATTTGCTTTTAAGAACGCATCTCACAGTGGTGTACAGTAATTTCAATTAAGGAAATGAACGTTTTTCTTGATGAAAACAAGCATTTCTACCCTTTCAGGTTTGAGCCCGTTTCTTTTGTCATCCAACAAAAAAAAAAAAAGATCTCATGCTTTGCTTTCCGCTTCGAACTGCTTCCGTGTTCAACTTTGCCGGCAACAGGCAGCCAATAACCAATAGCATCTCCGCTACAAAGTGATGTCATGCCGCACGTGTTGATGTTGCTGTGTTGAGACGAGGTCTGGTCTCACTCTGTGCCAACGCATAGCTATTGATGTGTTAAAAATGAGAATATATTATATAGATATATATCCGATACCTGATCGGGAGGCAATGCCCGATTCCGATCGAGTCTGAAACCATGTGATCGGGCCCGATTTCCGATCACGTGATCGGATCGGGACATCCCCAGTTTTATCCAGCGCTTATTTTAAAAAAATAACTTGGGATTATATCCTAACACTGTAGCAGCCCTTGGCATTAAAAACAACAACAGAGAGTCTCTGACGGGTGCAGATGCATTTTATTCCTCTTGAACACGAGGATAGCATCAAACACCGGACATCAAACACCATACACTGTGAAAACTAAAGAAAAGAAAAGAAAAATAATTCACATAACATGGTCGTAGACAAATACACAGTTTTGCAGAGTAATGTGTACAGACTTTACTCTGAACGTTACACACCTTGCTCTACTTAACGAATCGTGCAAACCTCTACAAGTTAGCCAAACGTGCACCGTTAGCCTCTGCGGTCGAAATCCTGTGCTAAACCACAGTTCAACCAATGCACCGAACACAAACAAAACACACTCAATAAACAGCACACAAACTTTACATTGTGCATGAATGACATATCAGAATGACAGACAGCAAAGCTTTATAACATACCGTGCTGAACCTCTGACGGAGGCACATGGGGAATATAAACACAGCAGCGAGCGTCTGAAGTACCGTATAACAAATACAGCTTCCTGGGCTGACAGTTCTGCTTGTAAATAATGAATGGAATGACAGCTCTGGCTGCCACTTACACACACGTTTTACATTCATTGGGAGCTCTGCTTTTAGGCAGTGCCGAAATATATACTGTATATTCCTTTAAACCATGGGCTGTCCAGTCACTTGCTACAATTCTCAACACTGAATAGAGCTTGTTTTTTTTTTTTTAAATCCCTGACTAATCCTCATGCTTTCTTCCACCATACTTCTAGTTCATCTTGAAAAACAATAGGATGTACTGGAGCACGTGCTGTTTTAAAGACAGGTTCTAAACAACCTGAAAGATCTACTGATACATTAAATCATTATTGCATTGTCTAAGGTGTTCGGAAAATTCATGCAGCAATATTTAACAGTTATTCCACGAAATTGAGTCGTACATGAGCTGATAGCCGACGAGGCGCGTAGCACTGAGTCGGCTATAAGCCATGTATGACGAGATTGAGTGGAATAACTGTTTTATTCTATCCACATTCACTGGATTTTGAGAAACAGGGCATTTTTATTTTTTGCAAATTCGATAAATAAAAACTTCATCCAAAACATCCGACAAAATCATTTCGCTTAGAATGTAAACAAACCGGTGAAATCTCAGTAGCAATTTGTGAAAAATGCTATAATAATTATAATTCTGGAAAAAAAAAAGATATGTTCTTACCATCAAATATTTTTATTCCATATTCTGTTGCTTTGTTTTGAAATTATTTTTTTGTGTTTTTCTTCTTCTTCTTGAGGTTTTTTTTGGTGGTTGACAAACCAACTTAAAAGTGCATTGCCACCACCGACTGGGCTGGAGTGTGGAACAGGAGATATTGGGGAAAAAATAAAACCAAAAACCTATATTCATTTACCTATTTCTGTTTCTTTTAAATACTTGATAATTTTTTGGGGTTTTGTTTTTGAGTAGTTTTTTATTTCGTCCTCGGTTGGTTCAGCAACACGCTCTGCCATTTTGTTTTTCTCTACTTATGGTATATGAGCCGATATCTTAATAGTAGAGCAGCCAATCAGAGCACGTGATTGCTCATATCCAGTGAATGTGGATAGAATAAACTGACAATATACTGGACCAGATGCTTTGTTTTTGTTTTGTTTCAATGACTGCCATGAATGTTCTCATTCTCATATTACGGTACATCATACATATAATTAATAGTTATTCTACAAAATCGAGTCATACATGAGCTGATACGTGCCGAGTCGGCTATAATCCATGTACAACGAGATTGAGTGGAATAACTGTTTTATTCTATCCACATTCACTGGATTTTGAAAAACGGAGCATTTTTTTTTTTTTTGCAAATTCGATAAATAAAAACTTCATACAAAACGTCCGACAAAATAATTTCCGCTTAGAACGTAAACAAACCGGCGAAATGACAGGAGCAATTTGTGAAAAATGCTATAGTAATAATTCTTGAAAAAAAACCCGATATGTTCTTACTATCAAATACTTTTATTCCATATTTTCTTGCTTTTTTTTGTATTCTTGGGGGTTTTGTTTTCGAGTAGTTTTTATTTCGTCCTCGGTCGGTTCAGCAACACGCACTGCCATTTTGTTTTTCTCTACTCACGGTATATGAGCTGATAGCCTAGTAGGAGAGTAGCTAATCAGAGCGCACAATTGCTCATATCCAGTGAATGTGGATAGAATAATATAGTACATTATATTTGACAGAAAAGGGAAAAACGCAATCTGCTTCCTCAGTTGGCATTTACTCTCACTAAAAACAAGTGCTTCTGTTTAATTGTGGTAGTAAAAAACACTAGTGAAAAAAGCATCGGACAGCAATACTCAATAAAAATCTGGCAGGCTTGGAGACGCCTGGGCCATCCAGAAAGCATGTGTGTAAGCCGAGTATGAATACACAGGACTTTCCCCATAAACATCGAAGTAACTTTTGGTACACTACTGATATTCATATACATATATGACTTGTAGTAACTGTTCAATCCTGAATATGGCCCTAAAGGGTTAAATATTCTACCTGTTCCACATGTGGTGGTGCACTCTGTCCATGCTCCAAGTTTCCACTGGAAATCAGAGACAAGGCTTCCGTTGCTGGATTCACTCAGCACATCTCTATTGATGGTGTACTGGTACCTCACGCCCGGGTTGGTCTCCTGAAAGAGCAGCTGGAGAACAGAGACACTAGATTACGTCACACATCAAAGTCAAACCAAAACAGACACAAACACAGGCCTCAATCCTACACCAAACCTGGACAATGAAAACACCAGGCACTCCCGTTCCTCCTTATGGGTGCGGAGGAGGACTGGGAGATGATCATGCTCCAATCTGACGCTACTACAAATGCCAATGAGTGAAAACTGTAATTCAAGTGGATAACAAATAGATTCTCGATTCAAAATACAGTCGTTCTGTTCTTCACTCTTGACCAGAGATGAAAAACATCATACGAGTAGGTTCAAAACAAACCACTCCAACATGCTGGGATCTCAAATGCTCATTAATTGTCTGAAAGCACACTGAAGGAAACTGATGTGAAGCACTCAGGAGCCCTGAGCACGTAGTGAAGAAGGATGGATAATTACTGTGGTGTCAGGGCTCATATGTCAGACAAAGACACTCTCACACACACACACACACACACACACACACACACAGGCTGCTTGCCAAGCGTTTGCAGATGCCTCCTCTGTGTGAGGAAGCCCTTTAAGTCAGGGTCCCTGCTCATCTCCCCACGTTGAACCTGCTGCGCTAATGAATCCTGTCTGCGCTTTCATGTGGTGAGAACACAGCACTCTGGTTTAAATTAAAGACCTCTTCTAACACTCAGAATCATATAACGTTCTAAAGATAGACGGATTTCACTCGAAAAACACAAATCTGCTATGATTATTCGTTTTATACATTCTCAGAAGGCAGCACGGTGGTGTAGTGGTTAGCGCTGTCGCCTCACAGCAAGAAGGTCCTGGGGCCGGCGAGGGCCTTTCTGTGCGGAGTTTGCATGTTGTCCGCGTGGGTTTCCTCCGGGTGCTCCGGTTTCCCCCAAAGACCTGCAGGTTAGGTTAACTAGTGACTCTAAATTGACCGTAGGTGTGAATGGTTGTCTGTGTCTATGTGTCAGCCCTGTGATGACCTGGCGACTTGTCCAGGGTGTACCCCGCCTTTCGCCCATAGTCAGCTGGGATAGGCTCCAGCTTGCCTGCGACCCTGTAGAAGGATAAAGCGGCTAGAGATAATGTGATGAGACATTCTCAGAATTTAATGCATCGTGCCAAAAAAAAAAAAAACCCTGTCCGTGTTAGACAAGAAAAAAAAAAAAATCCCAGACACTACAAATACATCTAAAGCAGTCTTTTAGGAGTTCAGTCTTTGAGTAAAGATAAAAAAATTATCGATCATTTATTCTGTACTAAGCAACACTGCACACTGAAGCAGCTTTCCAATATATTATTTATTATTCTATCCACATTCACTGGATATGAGCAATCGCGTGCTCTGATTGGCTCCTCTTCTACTCGGCTATCAGCTCATATACCGTGAGTAGAGAAAAACAAAATGGCTGAGCATGTTGCTGAACCAACAGAGGACAAAATAAAAAGTCTACTAAAAAAAACCACCCCAAAAAATACAAAAAATGCAACAAAATATGGAATGAACATATTTGATGGTAAGAACATGTCTTTTTAAATTATTTCTCAACAATTATTATTACAACATTTTTTCACAAATTGCGACTGACATTTCGCCGGCTTATTTACATTCTAAGCGGAAATTATTTTGTCGGATGTTTTGTATAAAGTTTTTATTTATCAAAGTTGTCTCATCTCATCATCTGTAGCCCCTTTATCCTGTTCTACAGGGTCGCAGGTAAGCTGGAGCCTATCCCAGCTGACTACGGGCGAAAGGCGGGGTACACCCTGGACAAGTCGCCAGGTCATCACAGGGCTGACACATAGACAACCATTCACACCTACGGTCAATTTAGAGCAGGGGTGGGCAATTATTTTTCACAAGGGGCCACATGAGAAACCAAAATTATGTCAGAGGGCCACGATAAATTTAGGTTGTAATTTTATTGACCAGATGTAAGGCACACCTTTTTAATATAGGGTGAATTCAGGTAAATTGGGCCACTTTTTTTTTGCAAACTTGGAAAGACCCCCCCTGCCTTTTAGGGGTACACCAGCCCATCCCCTTACCCTCAGGGAGGCGTTTTAGAGTACCAAATGCCATTAAAAACCTATACAAGAAATCATTTGTTCCCAATGCAGTTAATATGATAAACAAAGTGGGAATTGTATCCAACACACAGGCGACTTTTGCAAACCAAGATGAGTCTTGTTTTATTTATTTAATCATTTATTTATTGGAGTAGTATTCCTTACTATTTTTACATTTTAAAATTTTTACACTTAATTTAATCATCTATTTATTAGAGTAGTATTCCTTACTATTTTTACATGAAATGGAGTCATATGTGTTTTTTATGTGGTGAAACTGAAGACAAGTTTCCACACTTGTGGACAATAAAGATTCATTCATTCATTCATCACAGAAATATTATGGCATCCAAATGACTTAAAGCAAATAAAGTAGTAATGTTGCAACAATTTAAATACAGTTGTGGTGATTGGTCAGTAAAATTGGAAGAGATGAAAAGCTCAGTGCGTAAGTGGCCCAGTTTACCTGATGGCCCAATTTACCTGAATCCACCCTACTTAATATATATTCATGTCAATACATAATTAATATTATATTTATTCATAGGCTATGTGGAATTGTGGTGTAGGCTACATATAAAGAAGAAAACAAAACCAGTCATTGAATCAGTGCAATTTATTATTTACATTTATTTATTATATATACAATTTAGCTGACATGCCTGACTGACGATGTGCTGGCTATCCTCACTTGTTGCAGTTGACGTTCACGCACAGCTCACAGCTCGCACGTTCGAACGTAAACCTGAACGTAGCGCTTTCAAAATAAAAGTTGCACCATTATATTGCACTTGGAATATGGGGGTTTCCCCATTTATTTTGTAATTGGCCTCGCGGGCCAGACAGGGACACACAACAGGCTGGATGTGGCCTGCAGGCCATAGAATGCCCAGGTCTAATTTAGAGTCACCAGTTAACCTAACCTGCATGTCTTTGGGGGAAACCAGAGCACCCGGAGGAAACCCACACAGACAACATGCAAACTCCACACAGAAAGGCCCTCGCCGGCCATGGGGCTTGAACCCGGACCTTCTTGTTGTGAGGCGACAGCGCTAACCACTACACCACCGTGCCACCTTTATCAAAGTTGTAAAAAATAAAAATGCTCCATTTCTCAAACTCCAGTGAATGTGGATAGAATAAAAGAGTTATTCCACTCAATCTCGTCGTACATGGCTTATAGCCGACTCAGCACGTATCAGCTCATGTACGACTCAATTTTGTAGAATAACTATTAATTATATGTCTAATGTAATATGAGAATGAGAACATTCATGGCAGTCATTGAAACAAAACAAAACAAAACATCTGGTCCAGTATATTGTCAATTTATTCGATCCACATTCACTGGCTATGAGCAATTGTGCGCTCTGATTGGCTACTCTACTACTAGGATATCAGCTCATATACCATGAGTAGAGAAAAACAAAATGGCAGAGTGTGTTGCTGAACCAACCGAGGACGAAATAAAAACTCTACTTGAAAACAAAACTCCAAAAATTGTTATCAAGTATTTCAAAGAAACAGACCTCACTAAAAGAATATCGGTATTCCCCCCAATAGCTTCTGTTCCACACTCCAGCTCAGTCGGTGGTAGTAATGCACCTTTAAGTCGGTTTGCCAACAGCCAAAAGACCCTGAAGAAGAATAAGAAGCCCCCCCAAAAAATAAAAAAGCAAGAAAATATGGAATAAAAGTATTTGATGGTAGAATGTATCTTTTTTTTTTTCAAGAATTATTATTATAGCATTTTTCACAAATTGCTACTGACATTTCGCCGGCTGGCGGCACGGTGGTGTAGTGGTTAGTGCTGTCGCCTCACAGCAAGAAGGTCCTGGGTTTGAGCCCCGGGGCTGGCGAGGGCCTTTCTGTGTGGAGTTTGCATGTTCTCCCCGTGTCCGCGTGGGTTTCCTCCGGGTGCTCCGGTTTCCCCCACAGTCCAAAGACATGCAGGTTAGGTTAACTGGTGACTCTAAATTGAGCGTAGGTGTGAATGTGAGTGTGAATGGTTGTCTGTGTCTATGTGTCAGCCCTGTGATGACCTGGCGACTTGTCCAGGGTGTACCCCGCCTTTCGCCCGTAGTCAGCTGGGATAGGCTCCAGCTTGCCTGCGACCCTGTAGAAGGATAAAGCGGCTAGAGATAATGTGATGTGATGTGTGATGTGATAGAGTTGAGATAAATATATAAAGTATTTACTTCTTTAGGATTGTCAACTACGCTCCATCTCATTCCTTCACACTGTACACTCACTGAGCACTTTATTAGGAACACCTGTACACCTCTTCATTCATGCAATTTTATAATCAGCCAATCATATGGCAGCAGTGCAATGTATAAAATCATGCATACATCGGCCAGCAGCTTCAGGTAATGTTCACATCAAACATCAAAATGTGGAAAAACAATCTCTGTGAGTTTGGCCATGGCATGATTGTTGGTGCCAGATGGGCTGGTTGATTATTTTGTGTTTACTGCTGATCTCCTGGGATTTTCATGCAAAATTGTCTCTAGAGTTTACATAGAATGGTGCAGTAAAGAAAAAAAACATCCAGAGAACAGCAGTTCCATGGTTGTAAATCAGTGGCGGCTGGTAGTCTTTCAAACAGGGGAGGCTGGTTGGTTACGATATTTCCAGATTTTAAAAGAAAAAAGAAAAAACACATCAATTTTGCCCATACTCTTGCCTCTGATCTGGCTGATTGTTGGCAGGGTCACAAACTGTGAAATAACAGGTTCTTTTGGCCCATTAGCCTACTGTCCAATATACATGATGGTGGTGTTGGGGGGGTATATTTTAACATTTTATATTTTAAAATTGTGGCATGTTGTTTAAAAATTGATCATTATTGAAAGCAGCTCTTTGACAGGAACCTCAGCAGTAACAGCAGAGTGTTCTGGAATAGGCACAAGCACTGACCTTGGGGAGCCAAACATAGAGCTGGGTGCCACACATTTCATTCAATGACACTTTCCCTATATTTTACTTATTTTGACTGAGAAATGTTTTATTGACAATTTTGATAACCCTTCACTTTTAATCCAGGTCTGTAGTGTGAAATGTTCTCGGCTGTGTTTTTGTTTAAAAATGTTTTCCAAATTGTAGCTGTGTTTAATTCATATCCAGAGAAATATATATTCCAATATAATATACTCAGCATAAACATTTTAAATAGATTCTATATTTTTGGTCCATCCATGACATATTACTAAAGTAGCCTATTTACTGTTGTTGATGTGGGTCACTTGCTGTTAGCCAATTCACTTTCTCGTACCAGGAGAGCTGAAAGGAACGAGTATTATTCCCTACCTTTTTCACCGTCAATTTGAGGTGTTGGTCTACCCTGCTCTTTAATTTTAATTTTTTCCTCGAAAGGAAGACTGGCAAATGGCTTCGCCAAAATTAAATCAGCAATGCTTGGCATCTGTGCGCAGCTTTCTTGCTAGCTGACTAGCCCCCTCAAATTCAAGTTCAGTCACTCAAATAAATGAAATTTCTGGAACTAAGATAGCAAACTTGACAACACTATATTTACACTTTATTTACAATGAAAATATATACAAACTAAAAAAGCTGGTAGAAACCATATGTAATGAATGAAATCGAAATGTAAGCTGATCTCTTACAATACACCACAGCACTTGCGAATCCGCATGGGACTGAACTGAAATTCACCGCTGCCTGTCTATATTTGAAACGAGCTGTCAATCAAAGAAGATATTCGGCCGCTTTCACCAATCACCAGTCTCCTCGCGGAAAGCTTTGCCATGTCCCTCCCACTGTGAGGCTGGGAGTCCGTGGGGCGGGCGTTTTCGCAGTATTTGTCCAATAACCGTCTTGCATTTTGATATTAAAAAGCGCACAGCTCCCAAATGCCACTGAAGTCCACTGAGGCTGGGAGTCAGTGGGCGGGCGTTTTCGCAGTATTTGTCCAATAATCGTCTTGCATTTTGATATTGAAAAGCGCATAGCTCCCAAATGCCATTGAAGTCCACTGAGGCTGGGCTGCATCGCGTTGTCACGAGGGGGAAAAACTCACGCACACATTAGGCGAACTGGGGAAAGTTATAACGGAATGATTTCGCACTGTAGTTGGGTTGAGCATATATATTTCTATGATTCTGGATCTGAAATAGCAATGTTATAAGGTCGGCTATAACATAAGCCTAGCGCAATTCATCCTACACGATGTTCGTCATTTTTAGAGGAGGCTGAGCCTCCCTCGTTGTCTTAGAGCAATCGCCCGTGTTGTAAATGCCTCGTTGATGAAAGAGATCAACAGAAAATGGTGAGACTGGTTTGAATTGACAAAGGCTACAGTACCTCAGATCACCACTCTGTACAACTGTGTTGAACAGAAAAGCATCTCAGAAAGTACAACACATCAAACCTTGAGGTTGATGGCCTACAACAGTAGAAGACCATGTCAGGTTCCAATTCTGGCAGCCAAGAACGGAAAGCTGAGGCTGCAGTGGGCACAAGCTCACCAAAACCGGACTCTTAGATACTGGATAAAACGTAGCTTGTTTCGAAGAATCTTGATTTCTGCTGATGGTAGGGTCAGAATTTGGCAGCAACAGCAGGAATCCATGGACCCAACATAACTTGTGTCAACAGTCCAGGCTGGTGGAGGTGGTGTAATGACGTGAGGAATGTTTTCTTGACACACACTGGGCTCATTAATAACAATTAATCATCAGGTGAATGCCACAGCCGATTTGAGTATTGTTCTTGACCATGTGTATCCATTCATGGCCACATTTACCGTCTTCTAATGGCTACTTCCAGCATGATAGTTGTGTTAATGCACCATGTCAGAAAGCAACTGGTTTCATGGAAATGTTCTTCACTGGCCTTCCCAGTTACTGGATTGGAAACCAACAGAACACGTTTGGGATATGACAGGATGGGAGAATCTGCAGGAATTTTGCATGAAGCAACTGTGTCAACAGACCGCATGCTGGCCTAGTAGTTAGCATGTCCACCTCCTGACTTGGAGATCATGAGTTCTACTCGCGGTTGGGTCATAGCAAAGACCATCAGAAAAATGGTACTTACTGCCATCTGGCAAGGCAGTGGAGAGTCAAACTCTTGCAGTTACCAGAGGACTAGCCCCCTTAGCTATATAATAGGTGAGAGGTCGAGGGCTACTGAAATGGAAATCAGCGCCACACCCATGTGCCTCAAGAGCTGGTTAGTACTAGGACAGGAGACTGCCTGGGAAGACCAGATCCTGGCGTGGGAGGGACTTTGACTTGAATCATTTCAACATGGACCGATTATGGTTCTCACAATAGGCATATCAGGTGAAAATTCAATCCAAATTGCTTGAAACTGCTCTATTGAATGAATGAATTAATTAATGAATGAACCCTTTATTATCACTGTACCAGTGAAATTGACCATCAACCTGTCCTTACATACATACAAATAATTGACAGAGGGGGAGTAGACAGGACAGGAAGACAGGGAAAAAAGAAAATTACAGAGTAACAAAAGGAAAGGAGAGGAGAAAAAAAGCGACCCCCACCCTATGCTCCTGTGAGGAGCACAGTGTGGGAGCATTAAAAAAACCTCAGCACATACGCACAAAAAAACCACAAGTACACTTTACAACATGAAAACCACATAAGCACAAAATAACACAAGTACACATTACAACACGAAAACACGGGACTTGGGGGGAAGGGGGGAGATCAGGGGTGGTAAGGGGGGGAGGGGAGGAGGTAGAGGTAACCCAGCGCAAGCAAGCAGCCGTCCGCTCCTGCAGCCATGAGGGCGCTGGTCATGCACCCGCTTGTCACACTGGGGGTGAAAGCAACGACCGCGGGAAGTGGGGGAAGGAATATGAGAGAGAGCCTAATAGCAGTGTTCTCCAGGGGAACTGTTGTCCCAGTAACAACCTTGGCCAAGGCCAGTGATGGCTAGGGAGCCGAAATAGATAAGATTGGAATTTGTTTGGTCTTAGCAAGCAGACACATTCTTTTGCACACCTATGCCGCATGTCCACTATGTCCATCTTGGTCTCCAAAACGATCTAATTTTCATTGCAAAGCCGAAAGCTTCTCCAAGATATTATCCACGTTGCGGTTCAAGTTCTGAATAGCCACAGTCTGAGTGATGACAGCTCTGCCCACCGCTTCAATCATGTCGTGGGGCTTTGAACAGCTGTCACCGTTTTCTGATTTCCTCGATAAACCAGGGCAATGCCTAATCCAATCAGCAAAAGTCCTGTAATCATGGTTCCAAATAGGTAGATGTCTTCAATGTCCTCCACAGAAAGAATCGCCAGGCATACGACCCGCCACTTCTCCCATGCGTCCATCGTGTAGCTGGCTGCAAACGTTCCAGCAGGACAGGCTGGTTCCCCCGAACCCAGGCTTCTCGTCGAGAAGATTGTGTCAATTGCGTGAAGAGACCAGTTTATCAATTCCATGGTTTTTAGTTCGGAGAGCAATGCGGAGAGAGTCTTTCAGAAATATAGACACTAGACAGACGAGACAGCAGAAGCAGGAAAGATAAGGGAAGGGAGAGGGAGAGAATGTGACCGCCTTCCGTGAGAGCACAGAGAGAAAAGAGGACAAAAGAGAGAATGCAGAACAACATACTTTTTTACAGAATTAAAATATGTTTATCCGTTCATGAGATATTACAAATCAAATATTGAAAAAACGTCTTAATTTTTTAGAAAACTGCTGTAATATTCTGTATGACGATCACATGGTCCAAAATGGGCCTCATTAACGAATGAGATAAAATGTTTTTTCTTCATAACTTTTTTTTATTTTTCAAGATATTTACATGTAAATTGGCAGGCACATAGATGGTTGTGTACTGAATACAAAGTTTGAAAAATTAGTAAAAAAGAATTATGCAAATTAGTGTTTAATTAGTCGTAATTATGCTAAATGGGTAAAACCGTTAAATTGGTACACTCTCTTCTTCAAAGTTTCACCAAATGGCTTTATTTGTGCAATATAAAGCTGATCTTAACTCTCATTTATACATCACAAAGAAGCAGAAATCAATCTTAATTATAAAAACTGCATAATTGATTGATTGATTTTATTGACCATTCTTAATATCAAAAATATCTCATCTCCTCTAGCCGCTTTATCCTTCTACAGGGTCGCAGGCAAGCTGGAGCCTATCCCAGCTGACTACGGGCGAAAGGCGGGGTACACCCTGGACAAGTCGCCAGGTCATCACGGGGCTGACAAATAGACACAGACAACCATTCACACTCACGGTCAATTTAGAGTCACCAGTTAACCTAACCTGCATGTCTTTGGACTGTGGGGGAAACCGGAGCACCCGGAGGAAACCCACGCGGACAGCATGCAAACTCCACACAGAAAGGCCCTCGCCGGCCCCGGGACTCGAACCCAGGACCTTCTTGCTGTGAGGCGACAGCGCTAACCACTACACCACCGTGCCACCACATCCACCATTCTCTATCAAAATAGAAAAAAGTAAGACAATATTATTTCTAATATCCTCTTTGTGCTCTATAGGGCTTTGTATTTCTAAGCAGGGCCTACTAGTGTTTATATTAAATAATATAAATGATAATATTCATAGCTTTCAAGGCGAACCTCGAAAAAACTGTGTGATCCACATCCAATAAACAATTCCAATTAGCTGAACTGAAACTGACACTCGCGTTTCTGACTTCTGGCTTTTTAAAATCTCATTCTGACCACTAAGATCTCAATATTTTTCATCAAAACAACTCCAGTTATATTCTAAAATAGTTATTTATTTACAGGAATCAGTTTTATTTGAAAAAATAAGTCGGTAAAGTTATGAAAACTCACTTCAAAGTCTCCCGTGAATCATAACGTCAAAACTAGCTGATGGAAATTTTTGCTGAATACTTCATCAGAAACAGTGAGAGTGAGAGGACATCCCTGTAAAAGTTATCTGATTGAGTAATCTCATTGGAAACCAATCAGAAGACAGATAGCGAGAGAGCCTGACCGCTTTCCCGTGACTCAAAAAGCACCGGCAGTTTCCCGTCGTCCCAAAGTACTGAACATATCTTAATGAGACACATTTCTTTGGAAAGCAGAGTTTTTACTCCGTTGTACCGAATTCAACCTGCCGTTACTCCCAAAGTACTGAGCAGATCTTAATGAGATGCATTGCTTTGGAAAGCAGAGATTATAAGCTTTTTAATGATAGTATTCATGAAAGAAAATATTCAAGAGTTAAGCAATGACAGATTTGGAAACTTAGATGAGCGTCTGCATGGACAGTTTTCACAGCACAGCCAGCGAGCGTCTGATATGCCTACTTGTGGAATCCATGCCATGAAGAATTGAGTGAATGGAGACCCTACCCAGTATTAGTATAATGTTCCTAATAAAGTGTTTAGTAAGTGTAAAACAAAACACCTGTCACTTAAAAAAATGTGCACTGTTTTCAGAAGATCTGAACTCTACCTGAATCCACACAGGCTCCATAGTTGGTCCAGGAGAAGTCAGGTTCTCCAGTTGGCCCATTCTCTCGTACATGAACACCGTCCCTGCTGCCTTGTACTCTCCGGTCCATTGGATCGTCCAGTCGCCATTCAGAAAATACTTTTCTGGGTTGTTGCTGCGTAAAGCCAGAAAGTTCCCAGATTCCGCCACCTCCTCGATGCGAATGTCCCGTGCTCCTTCTGGAATTAAGCCAATATCTACATAGCCTGGAAAAAAAAACACACACACACACACACACACTTATTATTAAAACTTAACCTCAGTGTCAAAGGACTGTTCTCTAATAACAGATTCAGATATCTGACAGAAATTGTAGCATGACACACAGGGCAGTTACAGAAACTGCATCATTTCCCAACTTGAGGTTTTATGACACATTCAGTTCAAAAGCTCCTTCTTGAGATGTTAATGAGTAAAAATTCATGTCATACCCAGGCCTTCGCTCTCTTCAAAGGTCTTCGTCACAGTTTCACAAGTGGATCCGTTTCCATTACAAACTCCACAGTGATCCTCAACTGCGTTGGAGTCGATCTCATAATCGCAGCCAATACTCTACAACAGACAGGGGTGGATTTCCCAAAAGCCTCTTAATGCCAAGAGCATCTTAACTAGGAGAGAGAGCATTCATTGTGCTGCTCGCTCTACCACTTAATGATGATCTTTGTGCTATGATGCTTTTGGGAAACGGTACAGGTCAGTCATTTCAACGCAAGCTTGTAAGGAGTGTTTAGAAACCAAAGTCACTTGCTATGCTAGAATTTGTCATAAAGTATAGTTTCAATCCGTAATTATTTTTTTTTTTGGGCTCACTGTGATGCTAAAGTAATATAGGACTTCCACAATTTGTATTTGAATTTTTCTTTAACCAGGAAAAATACTAAAAGTTTACTCAGGATCTCTGTCTTAAAACCATGACATATCAATACTGGAAAGATAATGATCATATTTTACCCATGAAATCAAAACTGTAATGGTAAACTCCTTTCAAACGGTGGATTCTGATTACATAGATATTAATATAATATTATATTGTATTTATTAAATACAGGTCCAGTTATTTAAAGAAAAGACTAAAGGCAAGGTTTCTTTTTAAATTTCGATCCAAATTTCTCAGTATTAAACAGATTAGAAAATTTGATGATACCGGGAAACTTTTATCTGCACGAACATTCATGCTAAGATAGCTAGCTAGCTAATTAAATTAATATTAGTGAAAAAACATAATATTTTTGATTGTGGTATAATTTGATAGGTTTGGTAACTGTTAAATGTATTTCTAAAAATATGAAGATGTAAATCAAGACTCTGAAACATACTCAAATGCAACTTCATTCACTGTGGCAAATGTGTGCTAGTTTACTAGCTGTTAGCAAGCTGACTTGCAAACTTAGCTAATGTTAGTGATGGACAAGCTCTGAGTTGAAATGTTTGGATACTGTTACACAAATTATTATGTCAGGTCATATATATTTAAGTTATTCCACAAAATCAGGTCGTACATGAGCTGATAGCCGACGAGGCGCGTAGCACTGAGTTGACTATAAGCCATGTATGACAAGATTGAGTGGAATAACTGTTTTATTTTATCTACATTCACTGGATTTTGAGAAACAGAGCATTTTTATTTTTTGCAAATTCAGTAAATAAAAACTTTGTACAAAACATCTGACAAAACAATTTCCGCTTAGAATGTAAACAAATCGGTGAAATGACGGTCGCAATTTGTGAAAAGTGCTATAATAATAATAATTCTTGAAAAATGAAAAAAGACAACACCACGCTCTTACCATCAAATACTTTTATTGCACAATTTGTTGATTTTTTTGTATTTTGTTTTCGAGTAGAGTTTTTATTTCGTCCTCGGTTTGTTGAGCAATACGCTCCACCATTTTGCTTTTCTCTACTCACGGTATATGAGCTGATATCCTAGTAGTAGAGCACATTCACTCATATCCAGTGAATGTGGATAGAATGTATATATACTGCATTCTCTCAGTTAAGGCATAAATAAAGTAACACTTTCCTAACATAATTTTGGCAAGAAAACAAATAGCTAGGAGTTGGAAGATGGAATGTTACTTATTTAACTCACATTCTAAGTAGAATTTCTCTTTTTTTCTGAAATTGTCTTGATAGGTCAGTCTTGTAAAGTTTATATAAAGGCCAAACCGTTACTGTTATAGCTTAAATGAGGTAACAATGGTTTATCTAATTAGGATCCTTGCTTTATCACTACATGGCCTAATGGTTAGAGAAGTAGCTTTTGGATCAAAAGGTTGCTAGTTCAATTCCCTGGACCAGCAGGAATGGCTGAAGTGTACTTGAGCAAAGCACTTAACCCCCAACTGCTCCTTAGGCTACTGTGGGTTTGTTGCAGATTGCTCTGAATAAGAGCATCTGCTAAATGCCTCTAATGTAATACTTACATTTTCAAATTGTTATCCTATCTTGTTGAAACATAATATATGCCTCCAGTTTGGATTAGGGAAATTATTATTTAAATTATAGCTGTAATTCAGGCATCTTGTTACTTGTTGAATCCCTAGCTTATAGGCATCTGGGTCACCTAAAGGCAATAAAAAGGAAATTATCCCAGAATATCACCTTTGCACATCTTTACCAATGGTACCATTAACTCTGAAGTCCCTCTCACTGGTCTTCCCAGGCAGTGTCCCGTGAACTTTCACTGGGTGGTGCCGATCTCAGTTTCTATAGCCCTCGGCCTCTCACCGATTACACAGCTAGGGTTACAGTGGGGGTGGGGGTGGGTGTAATTTATTCTGAAGCTGACTATCCTTGCCAAAATATGCGCACTCCATTTGACAGACTGAACTGGAAAGCCAACATCAGACAGCTAATTTCAGGAGAGCTGTTTCAGTACAAGCAGAATTTCAAATTGCCCACAGTTGCATTTCTCAGCAGTTTGGGCATGTTTGTGCTCTCAAAAAAGCAACCCTTGATCCTAAAGTTTGAGTGCCTATATAAGGAAATGGAATTCAAGTCAGATAAAGTCTTTGACACGACACTGCACCAGCAGAATATATTGTTCCCATCTGCATTGCCAAGACATTCTTTCAAGTCACCTGAAAATACTGAGTGCATGATTAAAAAAAATTCAATCAGTAAAAAAATATATGATCTCAGTGTTGTGCTCAAACTATAGCTCTTGTCCAAAACAAACACACTTCATTTGACACTGGGGTGTGTTAGTTTCATAGCAAAGTATCGAATTCTGTGTCCAGCTTTCTAACAAGGGTGTGAATTTGAAATCCTAGACTTTATCGAATGAGTCTGAGAAGCATAAATGCACTACAGGGTTGAAGGGATTCAAAATATGAGATAAATACTGAACAAGGCCAGCCTAAATAAACTCTTTGTTGGTGGTAACATGGTATGAAAAATTCCAGTAGGTAGGCAGCAAAAAAATTTTTTGCCCCTTCAAGATCACCAGATATTTGTGGAGTGAATTTTTTTGCCACTTCAAGATCACCAGGTATTTGCGTAGGAAATTTTTTTGCCCGTTCAAGATCACCAGGTATTTGTGGAGGAAATTTTTTTGCCACTTCAAGATCACCTAGTCTGGTTAACACCAGACCATATCACAAGTGAAATATGGTCTGGAATCCGCCTATTGAATTTCTCGTAGGGGAGGTGTGGTTTACGATTGTCAACGGCCGTTTATTAGACGTTGCGAATGTCTATCATTTGGCGTATAAGTAGCCCATGGCCAATCATGGCAGTTGTACCCAGTGACGTAGTTAGAGCGACGAAGAAGACGAAGAGGTGAAGAAGAGAAGGAAAGAGAAAGAGAAGGCAAAACAAAAATAGGAAAACAATGGCACCGAACGATTACTGCTCTAAACTATTCAGAACAGTGTCTAAAGCTTGATCGAAAGTTTGGTTCGTATCGCTCGCTGCCATGTTAAATGTGATCCGTAAACAGTCCCAAATAAACTACAAGCTTCCGTTTGTCGAGTAGTACGCGTCACCGTCTTTCCACCCCTCCCCACTCTCTGATTGGCTCCCTAACTCAGGCGAGCCTTTAGACCATAGTTTCCATGCTGTCTTTTCAGATCGGAACGATTGTGCAAAGCAGCATGGGATTTCCCAGGCTAAAGATCACCAGGTATTTGAAGAGGAATTTTTTTGCCCCTTCAAGATCACCAGGTATTTGTGGAGGAAATATTTTGCCACTTCAAGATCACCAGGTATTTGCGTAGGAATTTTTTTTGCCTGTTCAAGATAACCAGGTATTTGTGGAGGAAATTTTTTTGCCCCTTCAAGATCACCAGGTATTTGAAGAGGATTTTTTTTGCCCCTTCAAGATCACCAGGTATTTGTGGAGGAATTTTTTTTGCCCCTTCAAGATCACCAGGTATTTGAAGAGGAATTTTTTTGCCCCTTCAAGATAACCAGGTATTTGTGGAGGAATTTTTTTTGCCCGTTCAAGATCACCAGGTATTTGCATAGGAAATTTTTTTGCCCCTTCAAGATCACCATGAATTTGCGTAGGAAAATTTTTTGCCCGTTCAAGATCACCAGGTATTCGCGTAGGAAATTTGTTGCTCGTTCAAGATCATCAGGTATTTGCATAGGAAATTTGTTGCCCGTTCTGAGAAAATTTTTTCCAACAGGCCACATAAAAAACCCACACATTACATACATTACAAGCCTTGCAATAGTGTAATTCATTTTACAGCAAATAATTTTATTTGACATGCAAATAATCTGATAACGCTTTAGAAAAATTTAATATCCGACACAGAACAAGTTCATAACTTTATGTTAAGTATCAAAATGACACACAACACAAAGTTCGATATCTAAATCAAACTATAGATCTGCACTGAACAACTTCAGTAATCTTTCTGACACTGCATAGGGCCAGAAAAAAATTTATGACTGACACAGAAATATATAACTTTAAAGTATCAAATGTTACAAACCTATAACATACAACATGACATTGTAATATCTGCAGAAAGTAATACTGAAGCAGTTATTGCATCTAAACTACATAGTTAAATGTGAAACTTAAGAAGTCAAGTCAATCTCAAGTTCATCAGCACCGGCAGTAGGTTTCGCATTCCCCCCTTGTAGTATGTGTACGAACAAAAACATGTACGTGACTTAGATCAGTATCCTCTTCTATACAAATATCCGATATTTGATATTTGCCTACATTTTCCATGAACACACTTTTGAAAGTTTTAGAACAATCAAAGCGCACCATTTTATTGCGCATTTTAGTGTCGTTATTCACTGTTATAGATATTAAAAACAACTTGCAGTCGGCATGGTCGTTGGATGCCATTTTAGCAAACACGCTGAACAACCAATGAGACGGTGGCTTTCTTTCACTGTGTCAAATGGACCAATCACTAGGCGCTACACGTATTGGTTTTGGCAACAGTCAATACGGGTACAGTGTACGATTTAGGCCTGCCGAATGGCCCCTAGGTTTTTTGTTTTGTTTTTTTGACTACAAATGTTTCACCCGCAAATTTTTTGACTTTTTTTTTTATACCCGGCCGGGTTACCACGAACAAAAAATTTTTTAAGCCTGGCCCAACTTATGCACAAGTTATGAATAAGATGTTTTTCTGAGAGCACGTGAGAAGAAAATAAAAGTAACTTACATTTAGGGCACTTGGCAGACTTGAGGGTTAATTGCTGACATTCTGTAATGTCCTAATGCACAATGGGCTGAAAAATTGTGTGCTCAGAACCAAAGCAGACAATTCTGTAAGTAATGGCATTTCTTGCTCTGCTTGCTCTCCTTTATTGCACAATGAAAGTTCTCAAAGACCTTCGACTGGAGATTTTTCAGGAGTCATCAGTTGGATGTCAAATGTTCAACAAACCTTACAGATTCCATTAATGCACATGTCTCGACTCTGGCTACCCTCGTAGCACCGGGTTCCATCAATTACCGCATCCACCATCTTGTCTGAGAAATACTCGTTCATCGGGCGGCAGTGCAGCTCACATGGATTTACTGGGAAAAAAAAAGGCCAGATTTCTCTTGTACCACTCTTGCATGCTGCAAGCTCAAACACTGCACACACACAGAGAAAATAATTTGCTTGAAGTAAAATAAAAAATAGCTTCACTTGAATAATTCATAAATGGTGAAGACGTCATCAATGTATTGAAGAGGCTACACTGGTTGGCAATTAATGCCCGCATCGAGTATAAGTTACTTATGCTGGTCTACAAATCGTTATATGGACTCGCTCCGACATACTTCGAGGAACTGTATATTCCAATGCTCGCATTCTGAGGTCAAATGGGAAGAAACTCCTGGCTGCTCCAAGGACCAACACCAAACATTACAGTGATGGAGCATTTTCATCAGCTGGACCAAGACCGTGGAATAATCTCCCGTTGTCCTTTCATAAAGCTGACTCAAATGAAACTTTCAAGACTGGTCTAAAGGCACTACTTTTTGAACAATATTATTAATTATGAGCATCTTTCTTATGATTTCATTTTGGTTAATTTGTTTTCATAATTCTGAATACATGTAAACACTAATAAAGATATGCTTTATTTGTTATAATTTATTATTTGTTCATATCATTATTGTCTTTATTGTTAGAGCATTGAGACTATGTAAAATGCTTTGAAATAAATTATTATTATTATTATTATTAGGTACAACAATATTTCAGCAAACTTCCTAAGTCTTTACAGGTTTGAGTCATGTCACAGGTTGTCCATTATCAGTCCAGAATCCTAAGCTGTCTTGCTCGAGCTGAGTCCAGAGATCCAAGAGACAGGACACAAGGTGCAAACTAAGTCCAATACACAAGGTCCGAATCGAGTTTAAAGTCTAGAACTGTAGAATCAAGATTGAGTTCAGAGTCCCAAACTGTAAAGTCTCATAAAGTCCATAGATCTTAGTTTGAGGCTCTGAGTTGAGAGTACCTTTAGAGTCCATGTTGAATCCTGAGTCCCTAGCTCTAGGATCCAAATTGAGTCCAGAGTACACAAAAAAAAGCCCTCTTTAATTCAAATGTGTACATCAGTTCCACATGATTGAATTACATTAACATAATTTGGTTTTGTACATTCAACATGATTTGATCATGTATTTTCAAAGCTCTGAATGAAATGTCATTGCCATCTTAGAACAGCTGCTTTACCACTGAACTAACCTACCACACACAGGTTAGTTGTTTTAATTTAATACTATATACCGTATCCCCAATGGGGCGGCACGGTGGTGTAGTGGTTAGCACTGTCGCCTCACAGCAAGAAGGTTCTGGGTTTGAGCCCAGTGGCTCACGGGGGCCTTTCTGTGTGGAGTTTGCATGTTCTCTCCGTGTCTGCATGGGTTTCCTCCGGATGCTCTGGTTTCCCCCACAGTCCAAAGACATGCAGGTTAGGTTAACTGGTGGCTCTAAATTGACCGTAGGTGTGAATGTGAGTGTGAATTGTTGTTTGTCTCTATGTGTCAAACCTGCGATGACCTGGCGACTTGTCCAGGGTGTACCCCGCCTCTCACCCATAGTCAGCGAGGATAGGCTCCAGCTTGCCTGTGACCCTGCACAGGATAAGCGGCTACAGATAATGGATGGATGGATACTGTATAATAGTATCGTTCTTGTCAATGAAAACATCCTTGCAAGATTTTATGATGTAACTGGTTTACGTTAATCCTGTGTGAATTGATTAGGTTCACTCATATATAATTCAATCTAGTAAACAATGCATGATTTATACAACATATGACATTTTTCTGGATGTAAGCTGACACGCTTGAAGCTAGTGTTGTAGTACTTGGTCTCAGATATAGAGGACTCTGGATTTTATTTCAAGACCGGTCAAGACCACAACTGTGGAGATTTCACTCAATTAACCGTGCATTGTCTGATTTATTTGTTAACATCGTTATTGTGATTGGATGTGGAATTTCCTGCTTCAAATGCAACCAATAATGTGACTCATTGCTAATTTGAAACTTTCATTACTGTTAACAGTTGTTACCCCTTCCTGCCCTGCCCTCTTCACACTCACTGGTCTGGACTCAGTCTCACCCTGCCTTGGTTTTGGTCTTGACTTGATCTCAACCCCTCAAAGTCTTGGTCTTGTCTTGGTCTCGATACAAGCTCTCAATCTTGGTAATGACCTGGTGTTGGTTTTGGTGGTCTTAATGACTACACAACTTGAGGCACAGGTCAGCAATAAGAAGTCAGCAAATTAAGGAATTGACTGAGACTTGATGAGTCACCATCTCTGTTATAAATAGTATCTCATTGTATCTGCATACAACTTCACAACTTGATTTTCACAGAAAATGGCAGATCTTGTTGCGGTTTTTCAATGAGATCATTGGCATAACATTTGTGGTTTCAAAATGTAATGGTATTCAGCCTACCAATAATGTCCATAATGAAATCTTGTTGCTGTTCATTTTCTATTAAGCACAAGCCATGCATGTACCAACATAATGCTCACTTCGGTTATTGATGTGGACCCATTGGTAGAATTTGCCTTTATAAGGGATGGTGTTAAACTTGCTGCACTGGATGGATCTGAAGCTGGGTTGGCCTCGAGTGCATGGTTCGCGGTTACAGATCCTGTATCTGCGGCGCTCCCCGAGGCAGTATCTCCCTCCATTCTTCGGGCTGAAGGACGCAAAGGAAAGAGATCTCACTGTATTGAGATTGTGTTTGTACTTACAATGAGAAATATGATGTTACCACAGAGCTGTTTTCAGAGATTACAGACTGAATCCACTTGAATGCACTGTTATTAGTTTTTTTGTCACGAATAGAATAGACTGATCCTCTACACACTGCCATTACTGACTTCTTTCTCCTTATTGAAAGTCACAGATACTGCTGGTGGACCATGTTTTAAACACAAAAGCCAAAAATCTACACAAGGTACAAAGATTCTACAAGCTTTTTATCCATTGGTATATTCAAGCAGCTTATGATTTTCAGTAGAAGCCATTTGATTTTAAGAGAAATTGGCCAAAAGTGATACTACGAATACTACCATCGACCACAATTACCATGCATTACACTGAAAAACAAGAGAGTCCTTCAAACATGTGGACACATGGACACATGCATACACATAATCTTATCAGGAAAGAAATGACTGGGTTGGGAAAAAATGCAAACCATTTAACCCTGCTGTCGCCCATGTTCTCTTATAAAACACAATATAAAAACAACTCTTTTCACTGTTACTTCGAGAAGTGCACAAGTTTGAGCTCAAACATTTAAGTGTTTAAGTGAACATGCACTTATTATGTCTTCGAAGTAAAAAGATGTGAAAAAAATGGTGTGTAATTTTAATATTTATATGTTTATATGTTTTTGTATAACAGTTAAAAACAAATTTGCAAAAACTAAAAAGGTTACGTGCCGAATATGATATACGGTAATCAAACAAAATATCCAGACATTTTTGCAATTTGTATCATCATTTTTAAGCATGTCATGTGACAAGGTGAAAGCGGCCCTGACGTTAGCAACAGAATTATACGGACTTATGCAGTGACCAAAAAAATGTCTTAAACACATCAAAACTTAAATTTCAAACAGGATTGCTCATGAAGATTTGCACACTCAACTAGTGCATGAGGAGCTTCGTCCAACTTTCTTAAAATTCCCAAATAAGCTGAGCTCTAAATGAAAACTACTTGTTTAGGGAAACAATTTAATTTGAATTAAAAAGAAAGCAAAATAAATTTGCCTGAGAAACAGATTAAATCAAAAGCCTTTGTCAGAACATTTTCATTGATGAAGACAAGAAAGACTAGATAGATACTGTGACTAAAGTCATAGTAA
This sequence comes from Neoarius graeffei, assembly GCF_027579695.1. Classification (NCBI taxonomy): domain Eukaryota; kingdom Metazoa; phylum Chordata; class Actinopteri; order Siluriformes; family Ariidae; genus Neoarius; species Neoarius graeffei. Next base: position 14,601,596 of record NC_083583.1, on the reverse strand, counting down.
TTTGCACTAGCTGTTACAAACCGGGACATCTGGTCACTGTACCCTATAGATCCAGAACAGTAAGAGATAGAGAATGACGCTTAGTGAGAAAAAGTTGTACCCTGCTGCCCTGAACAAAAAAAAAAACTGATTGAAAAAAATCCTGAAAATTGACAGAGTTATAAGTGATTGAAAAAAAATCCCGTTTTCCATGGATCATTCCGGTTTGGTGATCCAGATCAGCACCAAAAGTCATAGCAACATAATTCAGCCCAGAAGTATTCTTCATGTGAAATTTGGTGATGATTGGTTTTAAACTCAAGGAGAAATAGCGTCTTAGAAAACGTTACGATAATACCGTAATAATAATAATAATAATAATAAAGTAGAAAGATCCTGAGTGAGAGTAACAATTTGTGCCAGCACTGCTATCGCAAACTAAACATATATTTTACTAACCCCATTTCCAGAAAAGTTGGGATAGTTTCCAAAATGCAATAAAAACAAAAATCTGTGATTTGTTAATTCATGTGAAACTATATTTAACTGACAAAAGTACAAAGAGAATATTTTCAATAATTTTACTGACCAACTTAATTGTATTTTGTAAATATAAATGAAGTTAGAATTTGATGCCTGCAACACACTCAGAAAAAGTTGGAACAGAGGCATTAATACCATTGTGTTACATCACCTTTCCTTTTACTAACACTTTTTAATCATATAGGATCTGAGGATACTAACTGTTGCAGTTTTACAAATGGAATTTTTTTCCATTCTTGCTTGATACAAGACTTCAGCTGCTCAATGGTCCGTGGACGCCGTTATCTAATTCTCTTCATGATGTGCCATACATTCTCAATAGGAGACAGCTCTGGACTGGCAGCAGGCCAGTCAAGCACACACACTCTGTCTACGAAGCCACGCTGTTGTAGCCCGTGCAGAATGAGGCCTGGCACTGTCCTGCTGAAATAAGCGTGGACTTCCCAGGAATAGATGCTGCCTTGATGAATATGTCTCCCTACAAACCCAATATTTCAATGGTACCTTCACAAACGTGCAACTCACCCATGTCATGAGCACTGATGCCCCCCATACCATCACAGATGCTGGGTTTTGCACCTTTCCCTGATAACAAACTGGATGGTCATGTTCATCTTCGGCACTGAGAACTTGATGTCCAGTTTTCCTGAAAACAAGCTGAAATGTGGACTCACCTGACCACAGCACACGTTTCCACTGTCTTTTGGTCCATCTGAGATGAGTTCAGGCTCAGAGCAATCAGCTATGTTTCTGTATAGAATTGATGAATGACTTCCTCCTTGTGCAATACAGTTTCAGGTTGCATTTCTGGATACAGCAGCAGACTGTGTTAAGTGACAACGGTCTTTCGAAGTACTCCCGAGCCCATTTGGCTATATTTGTCACATTAGCATGACAGTTTCTCAGGCAGTGCTGCCTAAGGGCTCAGAGGTCACACACATTCAACAATGGTTCCCATCCTTGCTCTTTAAACACTGAGATGTCTCCGAATTCTGCGAATCTTTTCACAATATTATGTACTGTAGATTTTGAAAGACCTAAGTTCTTTGCAATCTTGCATTGAGAAATGTTCATTTTGAATTGATTAACAATTCTCTCATGAATTTTGGCACAAAGGAGTGAGCCACGCCCCATCCTTGCTTGCAATGACTGAGCCTTTGGTGCATGCTCCTTTTCTACCCAATCGTGATACTAATTAACCTGCTTACTGTGGAATCTTCCAAATGGTGTTATTTAAATATCCGATAAACTTTTCAGTCTTATTTTGCCTCTGTCCCAACTTTTTTTGAGTGTGTTGCAGGCATCAAATTCTAACTTTATTTATATTTAGATAATACAATTAAGTTGGTTAGTAATGCATTGGAAAATCTTTTCTTTGTACTTTTGCCAGTTAAATAAAGGTTCACCTGGATTAACAAATCACAGATTTTTGTTTTTACTGTATTTTGGAAAATACCCCAACTTTTCTGGAAATGGGGTTACCATATCTATCTAGTATGTCTAAACTTTTTTTTTGTAAACGTATGGCTCATACACAGTTTAAATCACCTGAAATGAATTCTCAAGCATATACGTATAAGCATGACTCACGTACGTGGGATTGACACAGTCCCTGTGCGAGTTCTGCACTCCTGCCCCACATGTCCTTGTGCAGGATGTCCACTCGCTCCATGGCCCCCATCCACCGTTCACTTTCTCTGGCTGATATCCAGCTGTTACACATTTGCCATTCAAACACCACTGACAAAGGGGGGGAAAAAAACAACAACTCCTCACCACCACACACAGAGTCAGCCAAGATAGCAACACAGACCATGCACGAGGAAGCACAACAAAACCTGAACACAGCTGTTGAACATAGCAATCTGTTTACATCATGAGAGAAAAAGCACATGAAGTAGAAAACACATGCGAGGCTCATGCTGGGAAAAGAAAACACATCCAGGGGCTTACTTTGCCTTCACCGCACTTGGTGCCATCCACTGCTCCGTCCAGTTTTGAGTGACAGGTGGAGGCCACAGTGCACCACAGAGTGCTGCAGACGTTCTACACAAAACAAGAAAAAATACTCAGTCAAAAGTCAATACCATTTGCTGACCTATTGATCAGTAGCATAGTGTGCAAATTATGCATCCTGGACAGTACAAAAAAACCCATAATGCACTTTAATGTGTGTGAGGAATAGGTAGTAGTGTAGGACAAGAGACTCGTTCACATTTTTTTGACGCAAAATGGAACATTATGTACATAACCGAGGTTGTACGACTTTGTAATAAAACATTTATTTTCCACATTGTAGAACCTGTTATCTGCTAAAGATGTTTACTATCTTGAAAGAAATGATAGACAGCAGGTGTTAAAACCTTGTGCAACTTTTCTTGTTTACTTATTTACTGAAAGCAGCAGCAATGCATAACATTATAAATGGATAGCTGTTCGGTTCTGGTCACACTCCAGCTCGCGATGGGTTTGCGAATCCATGGCGATGAAAAATTGGTAGCATCGCCACCAGTTGTGCAATACATGGTGAATGTTCTCCGAGCTTCGCGAGTTGTTTTTTTATTGTGTCTCCGCCTCATGAGTGGCCAAAAATGCATGCATTGAAATTTGGTGGCCATGTTTTTGTTGGCAAACTAAGCAGCGAATACTCACAGATGGGTTTGGGAATACTTCCCAAAGCTCGGAGAACCTTCTTCAAGCCTCTTGAGATGTATTTGTCTCAAATACATATCCTTGATGCTCACGAGAGCCTCATCAAAACAGCGGCTCGGCAAAGCCTGACCTTTGCCAAGACTTAAAAGCTGCATTTACATTCAGGGATCCTTCGGAGCACGTTGTACATGCTCTTGGGACTCAGTCATTATGGGAAATACTTGATGCTGATTTGACCACAATCAGCACGCACATATCAGGACACTGTTTTAACAGAGACTTTGTGAAGTTTTCTGTCAGGTATGTGGCGGTAGACGCACTATTGGGCCACAGCCCAGTGGTTGAGAAACACTGTGTGGCAGCGGGGGCGTGGCCGAGCGTCGGTCTGTGAATGGAGGGTGGAGTCAGGGAAGGTGAGTGGTCATGTCACTACACCTGTTGTCAATTTACGTGTGTTTGTGTGTCTCCTCCAGTGACTGCGCCCTATAAAAGGAGAGTGCGAGGGGAGGTTGGTGCCGAGGGCTTGCTAGTAGCCTGTGTGTGTATATGTGTGTCTGTGAGAGAGAGTCTGAGTTGTGTGCTGAAAAGGAGCAATAAAGAAAATAATTAAGTCGCAAACAACCGCCTGCCATGCTTCTGTGCTACACCCACTTCAGAGTCTCGCTACAGTGGTGCTGAAACCCGGGAGAGTGCAGAAGGGAACAGCCCCATGGAGTCCTCGCCATTTAAGGACCTGACCCATGCCCTCGCCACAGCCCAGCAAAACCAGCACCAAGCGCTGGTCACCCTCCGAAAGGAGCAAGAACAATGGTTCAAAGTCTTGGTGCTGGCCCAACAGGAGGACCGCCAGGCGTTCCCGCACCTGCTCGCGTCAGAGGGGCCCACGACCGCCACCGGAGCGGACCCTCCCCACCTCACCCTAACGAAGATGGCTCCACACGACGACCCGGAAGCCTTCCTCGTGCTCTTCGAGCAGGCAGTGGAGGCATGGGGTTGGCCAGTGGACCAGCGCGCGGTGCGCCTCCTGCCCCGGCACAACTGGTCGTGCTGCAGCTCCCCGCCGACAGCCGGCTTGTGTACGAGAACCTTCGAAGAGCCATCCTCCAGCGTGTCGGCCGCTCCCCAGAACAACAACAGCAGTGCTTCTGCTTGCTGCGCTTGGAGGAGGTAGGCTGGCCGTTCGCGTTCGGGCAGCAACTCCAGGATGCCTGCCGACAGTAGCTGAGGGCAGATGACCGCGACGCCGAGGGAGTGATCGACCTGGTGACACTGGAGCAATTCGTTGCGCGACTTCCAGAAAGAACAGCGGAGTGGGTCCAGTGTCATTACCCAGCGTCGCTGGACCAGGCAATCAAGCTGGCAGAGGACCACATGGTGGTCGTTCCGAAGGCAGGATGGCATGTCTCCTCTTCTCTCTCTCCCCCTCCCTCTACTTCCTGTCCTCGCCCCATTCCCCCACCGCGGAGGTGGGGGCTGGCTTCCCCCCAGCCGGCCCGGCGCGCCTGTGGTGTCCTCCTGTTTCCCCCTTCCTTGTCTGTGTCTCCTCCCCCTCAGGTGAGTGATGTCTGTAACACCGGTGCAGAGGGAGAGCCTGGGCCGGTGTGCTGGTGCTGCAGAGAGCCAGGATATCTCCAACATCAGTGCTCCGTGATGGAGGTGGGCGCGGTGGTCCGGGTCCCCGACATGCCAGAAATTACCCTCAATCGGGCTAGAGTGTATCGAATACCAGTAAGTGTCCAAGGGGATACGTATCAGGCTTTGGTGGATTCCGGCTGTAACCAGACCTCAATCCACCAAAGCCTGGTGCAAGGTGAGGCATTGGGGAGAGCATGAATGGTGAAGGTGTTGTGTGTGCACGGGGATGTTCACAACTACCCTTTAGTGTCTGTCTACATTCTATTTAGAGGGGAAAAACATAGTGTAAAGGCAGCGGTTAACCCTCGTCTCACCCACTTGCTAATTTTGGGGACTGATTGGCCGGGGTTTAAGGAATTAATGACGCACATAGTGAAGAGTGGGTCCTGCTGTAATTCAGCTAGGGAAAGCCCCAGAGTAGCATTGGCGGGAGAAGCTGTCACAGAGCCATCTATGTCAGCACCGCATCAGGGTGATGTGCGGAGTGAGGAGCGCCCCACCCCTCCTCCCTCTCTTGGGGATTCCCTTGGGGATTTCCCATTAGAGCAGTCATGAGACAGGATTCTGCGGCATGCATTTGACCAAGCGAGAGTAATCGATGGTCAAATTCTCCAGCCAAATGCGACGCCGGCCTTCCCCTACTTTGCTATTATTAAGGATAGGCTATACCGAGTGATGCAGGACACTCAAACTGGCGAAAAGATAACACAGCTGTTAAGTCCAAAGAGCCGCCGGGAATTCATATTCCAAGCGGCTCACTTTAATCCCATGGCCGGACACTTGGGGCAGGATAAGAACTAGCCCGAATAATGGCCCAGTTCTATTGGCCAGGGATTCGCGGGGATGTCCGTCGGTGGTGTGCAGTGTGCCGCGAATGCCAATTAGTAAATCCCGCGGCCACTCTAAAAGCACCCTTGCGCCCTCTCCCTTTAATCGAGACCCCATTTGAAAGAACTGGGATGGATTTCGTCGCGTCATTAGATCGGTCAGCATGGGGATATCGCTTTATTTTAGTTCTGGTGGACTATGCAATGCGATATCCAGAAGCAGTGCCTCTCCACAATATCTCAGCATGCAGTATAGCAAAAGCACTCTTCCCGCTTTATCTCCCAGGTTGGGATTCCAAAAGAAATCCTGATAGACCAAGGCACTACATTCATGTCACGCACACTGCGCGAGCTGTATGGGTTACTGGGGATTAAGCCTATCTGCACCAGCGTCTATCACCCACAAACGGATGGCTTAGTGGAACGGTTCAATCAAACTCTCAAAAATATAATTCGGAAGTTCGTAAGCGAAGATGCACGTAATTGGGATAAGTGACTCGAGCCCCTGTTATTTGCAGTACGAGAGGTCCCACAAGCCTCCACAGGTTTTTCACCATTTGAATTGTTATATGGGCGTAAGCCGAGTGGCATTTTGGACGTGCTATGTGAAAATTGGGAGGAGGGACCTTCACCTAGTAAAAACGAAATTCAATACATTCTCGACCTGCGCATCAAACTCCACACACTCACGCACTTAACCCGGGAGATTTGCGGCAGGCGCAAGAATGTCAAGCCCGACTGTACGACAGGCACACGCCTTAGGGAGCTCACACCGGGAGACAAAGTACTCGTATTACTGCCCACGTCGAGCTCCAAATTGGTCACCAAGTGGCAAGGGCCCTTCGAGGTCACACGGCGAGTCGGGGATGTTGACTATGAGGTGAGGCGAACGGACAGGGGTGGGGCATTGCAAGTGTACCACTTCAATCTATTAAAACGTTGGAATGAGGAGGTCCCCGTGGCATTGGTATCAGTAATTCCGGAGAAGGCGGAGCTGGGGCCGGAGGTTCGAAAAAGAAAATTGACATTGCCCACCGCTCCGGTCCCCTGTGGAGACCACCTCTCCCCGACCCAGCTCACGGAGGTAGCCCAGTTGCAGAAAGAATTTTCCGACATGTTTTCGCCCCTGCCTGGCCGCACCCACCTCATAGAACACCACATTGAGACGCCCCCAGGGGTGGTAGTGCGCAGCCGCCCTTACCGTCTGCCCGAACACAAAAAAAGGGTGGTCCGGGATGAACTTGAAGCCATGCTCGAAATAGGCATAATCGAGGAGTCCCACAGCGACTGGTGCAGCTCAGTGGTCCTGGTCTCCAAGACCGATGGGTCGGTCCGGTTCTGTGTGGACTATAGGAAAGTCAATGCGGTGTCTAAATTTGACGCATACCCAATGCCTTGCATTGACAAGTTGCTCAATCGATTAGGCACTGCTCGTTTTTATTTGACACTGGATTTAACAAAGGGATATTGGCAGATCCCCTTGACTCCTCTGCCCCGAGAGAAAAAGGCCTTTTCCACACCGTTTGGCTTACAACAATTCGTCACACTTCCTTTTGGGCTGTTTGGGGCGCCCGCTATGTTCCAGCGGCTTATGGACAGGGTCCTCCACCCCCACACCACCTACGCAGCCACGTATCTGGATGACATCATCATCTGCAGTAATGACTGGCCGCGGCACCTTGAACACCTTAGGGCTGTCCTAAAATCGCTGAGGTGGGCGGGTCTCACAGCCAACCCAAAGAAATGTGCGATTGGGCGGGTGGAAGTAAGGTATCTGGGTTTCCATTTGGGCCATGGGCAGGTGCGTTCCCAAATTAATAAGACGGCAGCGATTGCGGCCTGCCCAAGGCCCAAGACCAAGAAGGGGGTGAGACAGTTCCTGGGGCTCGCTGGCTACTATCGGAGGTTCATATCTAATTATTCGGATGTCACCAGCCCGCTGACTGATCTCACTAAAAAGGGAGCACCAGATCCGGTCCAGTGGACGGAGCAATGCCAACAGGCTTTCTCTAAGGTAAAGGCTGCACTGTGTGGGGGGCCACTGTTACGCTCCCCTGACTTTTCTCTCCCCTTTATTTTGCAGACAGATGCATCGGACAGAGGGCTGGGGGCCGTTCTGTCCCAGGAGGTGGAGGGGGAGGAGCGTCCTGTGTTGTACATTAGCCGGAAGCTGTCGATGCGGGAAGGCAGATACAGCACGATTGAAAAAGAGTGCCTAGCCATCAAGTGGGCGGTCCTCGCCCTCCGGTACTACCTGCTGGGGTGCCCTTTCACCATCTGTTTGGACCACGCGCCCCTCCAGTGGCTCCACTGCATGAAGGATGCCAACGTACGGATCACCCATTGGTATCTTGCACTCCAGCCATTTAAATTCGAGGTGGTCCACAGGCCGGGGGCACAGATGGCGGTGGCGGACTTCCTCTCCAGTCAAGGGGCTGGGGGGGAGTCAGCTTCAGGCTGGACGGCTCCCCGGCCTGAGTCAGGCGGTGGGGGTATGTGGCAGCGGGGGCGTGACCGAGCGTCGGTCTGTGAATGCAGGGCGGAGTCAGGGAAGGTGAGTGGTCATGTCATTACACCTGTTGTCAGTTAATGTGTGTTTGTGTCTCCTCCAGTGACCGCACCCTTTAAAGTAATTCATGTTTAAGGGAAGTAACAGCTTCTATATATAAGGTTTGTGTTCATTAGAGCACAAACTGAGCCGGCTTTTCGAGGGAAAAAAGTGTCACAGAGAACTGCACTTGAAAACGAGAGACAGAGAAAGAGGGAGAATCAGAGTGAAAGTTAATGAGGAAGAGAAAAGTGGAAAGACGCATGTGATCAACATGTTTTTGCAATCAGAAATATGTTGGAGGAGAAAGTGAACAGGAGTAGGAAGTTATGTGAGGCAGAAAGGTGTGTGGACCTTAGACGCTGTAGATGGAGACTTTTGAATTTGTGCTGCTCTCGGAAAGTAGAATGTCAAGATCAAAAACGTCACACCCCTGTCCCACTGTGCCAGCTGTCCCTTCTACACAGATGTCAATTCCGGCTCTGTTACGACCAATCATTCCGGCTCTGAGACAGAATAGCACAAACCCCCGGTTCCACATTTGGACATTTTATACAGAATGTGAGGTGGAATAAAGGCGTAATAATTCCATCTTGAACAGGCTGTGTAAAAGTGCTCAGTAGTGATAGTGTATTTGTGCAGCTGAATTGGGTCGAGGTTCCTATTTTCATTTTGCCAAGGCAGACCTTAACACCGGGGCGGCACGGTGGTGTAGTGGTTAGCACTGTTACCTCACAGCAAGAAGGTCCTGGGTTTGAGCCCAGCAGCCGGCAAGGGCCTTTCTGTGTGGAGTTTGCATGTTCTCCCCGTGTCTGAGTGAGTTTCCTCCAGGTGCTCCGGTTTCCCCCAAAGACATGCAGGTTAGGTTAACTAGTGGCTCTAAATTGACTGTAGGTGTGAATGGTTGTTTGTCTCTGTGTTAGCCCTGCGATAACCTGGCGACTTGTCCAGGGTGTACCCCACCTCTTGTCTATAGTCAGCTGAGATAGGCTCCAGCTTGCCTGCAACCCTGTAGAACAGGATAAGCGGCTACAGATAATGGATGGATACATGGGCCTTAACACCAGAAAAAGAGCAACAGCTGCTGATGTGTTATGCTCCCTCCATCTTTCCACTCTGAGCTTCATTCTGCTCCAGTGTCAAGCTGTAAGGACTCTGCACTGAAGTGGGCCTTAATCAGGATGGGTCTCTGGATGTGAAGCAGCAGTACGAGGCACCCTCGAGTTCTGCATTTCAATGAACTGTTGTATTTCTGTTAATGGTCTGTTAGCTCCTCAAATCTGTGTTCCAATGCAATAAAAATGCATTCTCCTTGGAGTTCTTTCTGCTTTTGTAGCTTACCTTTTTTGTAAGGCGTGCCAGCATGACATGGAGTGACATACCAGGATCTCTGTAGACATTGCTATGAACCAAAGTATACCTCTTAAAGTCCCGCCCATAGCATTTGATTGACAAAGTCAATTGTTGACAGTGAAAATGCAAATGCATGGATTACAGACGTGTTTCATTTTTGGTTGCTGGAACATAAGGATATTTAGATAGATAGACAGACAGACAGACAGACAGATAGCTTTTATAGCATTTGTAATTTGACCTGGAAATGAAATGTCAAACAGATTTTTGCATTTGAACTTTGGTAGAACTGTTTATTGTTGTTCACAAAGATACAAATTCCTACTGAATTTTAATTTGGAGTAAAAGTATACCCATTCATGTTGGAAATAAATATCAAAAAACATGTTTAAATGCACAGTGTCTCATTAGCATTTGAACAGAGTCCAGAAAATTCATCTAGACATTATTTTCCCCTGCTTCCTTCTCTTCTGCTTCTTCTTTTTCTTCTTTCTAAAAGTAACTGTGATACTGTATATTTATTTTTTTACTTCTTTGAACACTAGTTTTTCAAAATTTCTTGATACCATACATACAGTGGTGCTTGAATGTTTGTGAACCCTTTAGAATTTTCTATATTTCTGCATAAATATGACCTAAAATATCATCAGATTTTCACACAAATCCTAAAAGTGGATAAAGAGAACCCAGTTAAATAAACGAGACAAAAATATTATACTTGGTCATTTATTTATTGAGGAAAATGATCCAATATTACATATCTGTGAGTGGCAAAAGTATGTGAATCTCTAGGATTAGCAGTTAATTTGAAGGTGAAATTAGAGTCAGCTGTTTTCAATCAATGGGATGATGATCAGGTGTGAGTGGGCACCCTGTTTAATTTAAAGAACAGGGATCTATCAAAGTCTGATCTTCACAACACGTTTGTGGAAGTGTATCATGGCACGAACAAAGGAGATTTCTGAGGACCTCAGAAAAAGTGTTGTTGATGCTCATCAGGCTGGAAAAGGTTACAAAACCATCTCTAAAGAGTTTGGACTCCACCAATCCACAGTCAAACAGATTGTGTACAAATGAAGGAAATTCAAGACCATTGTTACCCTCCCCAGGAGTGGTCGACCAACAAAGATCACTCCAAGAGCAAGGCGTGTAATAGTCGGCAAGGTCACAAAGGACTCCAGGGTAACTTCTAAGCAACTGAAGGCCTCTCTCACATTGGTTAATGTTCACGAGTCCACTATCAGGAGAACACTGAACAACAAAGATGTGCATGGCAGGGCTGCAAGGAGAAAGCCACTGCTCTCCAAAAAGAACCTTGCTGCTCATCTGCAGTTTGCTAAAGATCATGTGGACAAGCCAGAAGGCTATTGGAAAAATGTCTTGTGGAAGGATGAGACCAAAATAGAACTTTTTAGAAAAGTTGTGATGCTGTGTGAAATATAAATAAAAACAGAATGTGATAATCTGCAAATCATGCAAACCCTATATTTCATTGAAAATAGTACAAAGAGAACATATCAAATGTTGAAACTGAAAAATTTCATTGTTTTTTGAAAAATACATGCTCATTTAGAATTCAACATCAGCACCACGTTTCAGAAAAGTTGAGACGGGGCAACAAAAACTTTAAAAGTTGTGTAATGCTAAAACAACTAATTTGGTTAATTGGCAATAGGTCAGTAACATGACTGGGTCTAAAAAGAGCATCCCAGAGAGGCGGAGTCTCTCAGAAGTAAAGATGGGGAGGGGTTCACCACTCTGTGAAAGACTGTGTGGGTAAACAGTGCAACAATTTAAGAATAACATTCCTCAATGTAAAATTGCACAGAATTTGGTAATCACATCATCTCTGGTACATAATATCCTTAAAAGATTCAGAGAATCTGGAGAAATCTCTGTATGCAAGAGACAAGGCTGAAAACTGACACTGGATACCTGTGATCTTCAGGCCCTCAGGCGACACTGCATTAAAAGCAGACACGTGTCTGTAGTGGAAATCACTGTATGGGCTCAGGAACACTTCAGAAAACCACTGTCTGTGAAAACAGTTCATTACTGCATCCAGAAATGCAAGTTAAAACCAGATATAAACAATATCCAGAAACACGGACACCTTCTCTGGGCCCGACCTCTTTTACAATGGACTGAGGTGAAGTGGAAAATTGTCCCGAGGTCTGACAAATCAAAAGTAGAAATTCTTTTTAGAAATCATGGACACCACGTCCTCCAGGCTAAAGAGGAGAGGGACCATCCGGCTTGTTATCAGCACACAGTTCAAAAGCCAGCATCTGTGATGGTATGAGGTTGCATTAGTGCACATGGCATGGGTAGCTTGTACATCTAAGAAGGCATCATTAATACTGAATGATATATACACGTTTCAGAGCAATATGCTGCCATCTAGACAACATCTTTTTCAGGGAAGGCCTTCCTTCTTTCAGCAAGACAATGCCAAACCACTTTCTGCACATATTAAAACTGCATGGCTCTGTACTAAAAGAGTCCAGGTGCTAAACTGGCCTGCCTGCAGTCCAGACCTGTCTCCCATTTAAAATATTTGGTGCATTATGAACCGCAAAATACGACAAAGGAGGCCCCGAACTGTTGAGCAAATGAAATTGTATGGTATATCAGGCAAGAATGGGACAACATTTCTCTGTCAAAACTACAGCAGCTGGTCTCCTCAGTTGTTAAAAGTAGAGGTGATGCAACACAGTGGTAAACATGCCCCTGTCCCAACTTTTTTGAAACATGTTGCTGACATCAAATTCAAAATGAGCATATATTTTTCAAAAAACAATAAAATTTCTCTTTCAACACTTGATATGTTGTCTCTGTACTATTTTCAATCAAATATAGGGCTTCCATAATTTGCAAATTATCACATTCTGTTTTTATTTATGTTTTACACAGTGTTCCAACTTTTTTGAAATTGGAGTTGTACATACATTCTATATTTCTTAATTTCTTCAGAAAGCTCCAAAAGATCAGGGATGGTGACCAAATCACTGCATACAGTACTTATTTCGAACAAACCTGCAACCTTACAGCAACCTCACATCTCCGATAAGGCCGTTGAGCTCAAGACAATTTTCAGAATGAGCTCAGAAGTGATAACAGCATGCTATTTGTGACATTTTGACAAATGATTGGGAGGCGCTTGTTATATGCCAAAAGCACAATCAGTCAGGGTCTTCAAACTGTCATTAAAAATCTGTTTCATGTTGTGAAGGACACAAAGGTAATGCTGTGCGACATCTCTGGACATCTCAGTTGTAAACAGTGACTGAGATCTGATGCCCTTTTGTTCGCAATTTCACCATCCGTCCAAATAAACACCCAAATTTTTCCTTGAGCCTGGTTCTGTGTGTGCAGTCAACTGGCTTTAGGATAAAAATAGGGATTTATGAAAAGGTTTATGGCTTATTGGTTGCTTTTTCACGACTGGAATTTTAAGACGGTCTGGATTTGGCTAATGGTGTATTTGTTTACAGGTCAAAAAAGGAAATCTTAAACCCATATCATGCTGAGGAACTTATGGTATCTGTATAAATGGATACAGAGACTTCCTGTCAGGCAAAAGATACGTCTGTCTGTGTGTGGTCCAAGCTCAGTTCTTTTCCTGCCAAATCTGTAGGCATGTGTATCGCTGCTCTTCCATTTTGATGACACGAAACAGCTCTGTGGTGCATCTACGTGGTTCCTAATGAGAATCGAAATGTATGAAATTATCAGCAGGATATCGTAAATCATCTCAGTCCTCCACAGGTTCCTGTCAGTCATGGCAGCCATTAAGGAGTAATGGAATTGCAGCCAAAGTCATGCTGAGATTTTATTCATTCTCAGTTATGACTAAACACTGAATTAGAGGAACACCATGGGTCATAAATGAGTACGACTCAGTCGCTCTCTGGTGAGCTAAAAAAAGCTTCCTGATCCCAGCTCAAACAAATTGTCCCATCGGCTTTAATCATTAGCATGTTTCTGTTTCTGCTTCTGCTGTGTCGCTGTATGTATTAAAGCTGTCATCAATAAAAGCATTAAAAAGACTTTTCCCTTTTACTTTAACTTTTAGTCCAGATTTTTCCTTAGTATTTTTGTAAGGCCGATAAAGACGTGCAAATTTGCTAACATAAGAGTATTACCAATATCAGGGTTCCTGCTGGCGCTCATCACGCTCGTCATTGACGAACATAATCCATCAGTGACGAAGAGAAAATTACTAGCAGTCATCACAGTGATGAACGTATTTGTCATCTTTATCATTATTGTAAGTCGTCTTTTCGAGAAAATCCCTCCATTTGCCAAAATCCAACCGCAGTGAAGAGATGGCAGGAAGCCAAAGTGTAAACAATGAGCAACTTGCTTGTGACCAATAAAAATCGACTACACATAATGACCAAATGAGTGCCAAACTTTTGATCAATCGCAGTGCGTCTTAATCGGCCTGATGTGGTGGTGTAATTATCTTTGCATGAACCAAACAATTGCACAGTCTAAGCTGAGGACGTTTTTTTTGGGGCGGGGCTTCTTCAAGCACTGAAGATGATTTAAGGGCTGAAACAGGCATGGGGGAAGCGCACTCAGAGCCCCTACCACCATCCCTAAGCACATCGGGCAGTGTCTAATACAGGGGTCGGCAAAAAAAAAATATGCCAAAGTGAAAGTGCTGTCAGATGGCAAGTGACTGAAGGGAGCTATGTTTCGGGAGGCATGGCATGTTGCGTTCCCATGGCGAATGTTTGATGTAAAATGCAATGTCATCCTGTGTTTGCTTATAAATCAACGGGAAATTCGGATTCCTTCACTGCTGGTTTGTCCAAGACTCTTCTTGACTCTGTTCAATTGTAAATCAAGTTTTGTGTTGAAGTTAAAAGGTAAAGGGAGTCCGAATACCTCTTTTGAATAATTCCCTGCTATAATAACCTTAACCTCCTAAGGCCCAAGCTGTTTTTTACATGCATTTTTTATTTCTCTTTGCTATTTGGGCTTATTAGAACCTGATTAGAATAAAAACTAAGCATCATCTTTTGATAAGATGTACTTTTAGAGAAAAAGTATGTCCACATATGTGGATTCTTGTTCCGAATTTCCATAAAGTGCTGTCCACGCATGTGACCGCTAAGCCCTAGGAGGTTAAGTAAGCTCACACTAAAGAGGTTTATTTTAGCTTGATGGTGCATGGGGCGCCCAAAATCAAGTCTCTTATTAGAGGCTGGAGTGGAGCCTAAATTCTATATGTAATGAAGAGGCCTGTACAAATATTTGAATTGTGCCAGTTTGGTTGGTATAAACCTGTATTAAGTCCACTTTGATAAGTTGGTAACTAAGAAAAAATACAGACTAAGTGAAGAAAGAATCAGAAAAAGTGAAGAATAATTCTTCAACTTGATTTTTCAAGGAAAAAAGTGGAGAATATTTTTCAGAACCCAGGGAGAACCCTGCACTATGTGATGGTTAAATGATAGCAATTTCAATAATAAATGTGGAATTTTAAACAGTATCACGTCCCCAAATAGGGCAACAGAAATGCGTTCACTGTCCCACTGGGAAGTTTGAATGCCACAGAACATTTACTCATTTGGCTGCACTTTTATCCAAAGTGACTTAGAATTGAGGCAGGATATAACTGAGCATTTGAGAAGTAAAGGGTCTCGTTCACAAGAAGAAGAAATCAACTCTTTCCTCTGCGTGTATTCTTCGTGTGCACATGACGTCACACTTATTTTCCAAACCAGAAGTCTACCATGTTGGATGATAACAACAACCGAGATAGCGGCGCTTCACGTGTGAGCTGCTGTAACACTTCGTGATTTTCTTTTGATTTCATTGCCTTTGAAGAAAGACAATGCCTCCTTTGTGTGCGGAATATAATTGCGGTAATAATGCTACTCGTGACAAAGAGAAACGGTTCTTCAAAATTTCCAAAATAATTCAAAACCGTGACAAAACAGATGAAGAACTGTCCAGAGAACGCCATGCATACACTGTGGATCAAAAACATACATCATAAGGACTTAACTGAGAAAAAAAGCTAATTACACCCACGTGTGTGTGTGTGTGTGTGTGTGTGTGTGTGTGTGTGTGTGTGTGTGTGTGTGTGTGTGTGTGGTGACCACTTTATATCTGGTAAAAGCTCATTGCTGATTAAAGCGAGACGGCCTTTCGATTTCATAAAATTGGTGAAATTTAGTTCCCTCTGAAATTTGGTCATTGGATATATGTTTATTTCTGTAATATCTCACAAAATATCAGGCCATTCTGTGGCTGGGAAGTTATTTCATTTGAGGTGATTCCCAAGCAAATAATGTGCATGAAATCGCTCACTTTGCGGACTCAAGCAGACAGAGGAAGTCCGTGTGTGTGTGCATGCGCAGGTTTACCTTTGACCGTGCACCGACAGTTACATCATTCTGTCACTAAACGAACAGCTGATCACACCGAGGTGCTCGCTGACCGCCGATATTTATTAGTTTGGTCCTGCGTTTCCTTTCCTTCGCAACATAACATCTTTTCTTCTCGCTTTCCATTACTGCAGTCGGTCTTTCACGTTTCATTCGCACGCTCACGTCCTCCATTTAAATGTTTCCCTTTAAACCACTCCAGTGTAGCTTTAGCGGTATGTTTAGGGTCATTATCTTGCTGGAACATGAACCTTCGTCCCATTCTCACACCTCTGGCTGACTCAAACAGGTTTTCCTTCAGAATTGCCCTCTATTTAGTGCCATCTATCTTTCCTTCAATCCTGACCAGCTTTTCTGTCCCTGCAGATGAAAAACATCCCCACAGCATGATGCTGCCACCACCATGCTTCACTGTAGGAATGGTGTTCTCAGGGTGTTGGGTTTGCACCACACATGGCGTTTCCCATGATGGCCAAAAAGTTAAATTTTATTCTCATCTGGTTTTTTGTTTCTGTTTTTGTTTGATTTCTGTTTTTTTAATCTGAATTATTGTTTGTGTCACAATAAATAAACAATTTGCACCTTTAAAGTGGTAGGCGTGTTGTGTAAATCAAATGGTGCTAACCCTCCAAAAAGCCATTTTAATTCCAGCTTGTAATGTGACAAAACAGGACAAACACCAAGGGGGTGAATACTTTTGCAAGACACTATAGTGAAGAGTTAATACCAAAATCGAATGTTCCTACTCAGGAAAAATATAGCAGCCTCAGAGCTGTAAACCACACACAGGAAATTTGCGAACCTAAGTCTGAATACATGTAACTTTTCCTTGTGTAAATACTTACGTAGAACTTGGGCTTTGTTGCTCACCCTGAATATGGTGCGAAGAGCTATCGAGGCATGTCATGAATGCGATATACTATTAGTTCTATTTTTACATATTTGACCAAATTAGGCCTACTGAAAACATGTCCAGAACAATTTATTCTGTATAATGCACATTATGGTTCCATGTCTCAGTTGCACACCCATGACTATGAATATTAGATTTTGTTTTGCACCAGATGACCCTGCTTGGATGCTTGCTTTCCGGAAGTCTGTAATGCATTGAGCAGCTGTGGACAGGGTTCGCTGAGGCCATGTGGGTGTGAAAAGTGAAAAGAAAATTGATGTCTTACATCCATGTCGTCACAGAGCAGCGAGCTGGAGCCATACTGGAGGCGGCACTGGTGGGTGGCGCTGTAGAGAACGCCAGGTAGCATAGTCTGAGCAGCCAGCTCGTTTCTGCCAGGAGGGTCATCCAGGCACCAGCCCCAGCCTCGACTGTTAAGCAGGAAAACACACACTTTATCCTTATACAGTGACAGAACTCCTGCAAAAACTCATTCTTACACTTCCTTTCTCTTGCCATCTGGTTTAAATTCACCTTACTGAATTTACAGGGGCGAATTTGATGACAGTTTCATGTCAAATAGTTTTGAAAAAATGGGTTACATTTGTTTTATTCTGTCCACATTCACTGGATATGAGCAATCGCATGCTCTAATTGGCTACTCTACTACTAGGATATCAGCTCATATACGATGAGTAGAGAAAAACAAAATGGCGGAGCATGTTGCTGAACCAACTGAGGAGGAAATAAAAAGTCTGCGCGAAAATAAAACCCCAAAAACTACAAAAAAGAGCAACAAAATATGGAATAAAAGTATTTGATGGTAAGAACATATTTTTCAAGAATTATTATTATAGCAGTTTTCACAAATTGCGACTGTTATTTCGCCGGTTTGTTTACATTCTAAGCGGAAATGGTTTTGTCAGACGTTTTGTATAAAGTTTTTATTTATTGAATTTGCAAAAAATAAAAATAAAAATGCTGTTTCTCAAAATCCAGTGAATGTGGATAGAATAAAACAGTTATTCCACTCAATCTCTCCGTACATGGCTTACAGCCTACTCGGTGCTACGCGCCTCGTCGGCTATCAGCTCATGTACAACTCGATTTCATGGAATACGAGTAACTATTAAATATTTGTTATATTATTATAACCAACTCCTGTGTTGCAAATTAGCTCTATATGACAAACCTGGTGCTGTATCTCATTAAAAATGTCAACCCAATTTAATCAGTGGAGACATTAACGTCTTCATAATTCATCCCCTACGGTGATCTCATTTTAGCTTTATTAACATTCATCAGTTTTGCATTCATTTGCATACAAAGTGTTTTTATTTTAATGAGTCTTAAACCATAGCAGAATCACTGAATGGCTGAAGAACAAATTGCTTCCTGTTGGTAAGAAAACATTATTCTTTTTACTTTTAGAGATTAGAGCTCAATTACTCACAATGGTCAGAGAACTGATTGAAGTCTTGTGTGTGTGTGTGTGTTTTTTAAATAACAATACTGCAATGTTAGGATTATAAGTAGGCATATCAGACACTCGCTGGCCGTCCTGTGAAAATTCTGCAAGCAGACGCTCATCTAAGTTTCCAAACCTGTCATTGCTTAACTCTTGAATATTTTCTATCGTCAACACTATCATTAAACAGCTTATAATTTCTGCTTTCCAAAGAAATGTATCTTGTTAAGATCTGTTCAGTACTTTGGGAGTAACGGCAGGTTGAAGTTGGTATAACAGAGTCCACTCTCTGCTCACGTGATGTCGGGAAACTGCCGGTGCTTCTAGAGTCACGGGATAGCGGTCAGGCTCTCTCTCTCTTCTGATCAGTTTCCGACTGGATTACTCATGAATATCAATCAGATAACTTTCATAGGGATGTTCTCTCACTCTCACTGTTTCTGATGAAGTATTCAGCAAAATTTTCCGTCAGGTAGTTTTGACGTTAGGATTTATGGGAGACTTTGAAGTGAGTTTTCATAGCTTTACCGACTTTTTTAAAAAAAATAAAACTGATTCTTGTAAATAAATAACTATTTTAGAATATAACTGTAGTTGTTTTGATGAAAAATATTGAGATCTTAGTGGTCAGAAAGATATTTTAAACAAGAGTGCTCTGATGCCCCTTTTCCACCAAAGCAGTTCCAGGGCTGGTTCGGGGCCAGTGCTTAGTTTGGAACCGGGTTTTCTGTTTCCACTGACAAAGAACTGGCTCGGGGGCCAGAAAAACCGGTTCCAGGCTAGCACCAACTCTCTGCTGGGCCAGAGGAAAGAACCGCTTACGTCAGCGGGGGGGCGGAGTTGTTAAGACCAACAACAATAACAAGACCGCGAAAGATCGCCATTTTTAAGCGGCGAGAAGCCGCAACTGTACAAACGCGAAGTCATCCATTATTATTATTATTGTTGTTGTTGCTGCTGCTGCTTCTTCCGTGTTGTTTTTGCTTCGATATTCGTGCCAAGGTTTAAGCAAACGTAGCGATGTAACTGACGTATACAGCGACATAATGACGTATATAGCAATGTAATGACGTGGCACTGCGAGCGATGGAAAAGCAAACTGGTTCTCAGCTGGCTCGCAAGTTGAACGAGTTGTGAACCAGCACCAGCACTGGCCCCGAACCAGCCCTGGAACTGATTTGGTGGAAAAGGGGTATGTGAGAAGACCCCCCCCCCCCCCCCCCCCCCCGGCAACAATGCCATAACTCTGGTAAAATGTGACTGAATTGAACGAAATTGCAATATGCATATTACCGACATATAATAAAGAATCCTGCCAAGTTTCGTGAAATTCCTCCAAAAATTGTGAGAGGAGTTGATTTCAGAAGGTGAGTACCCTTCCTGGGATGGACGGACGGACATTGCCACGACATAATCCCCCTTCAGGCTTTTCAGCCAGCGGGGATAAAAATTGTGAGGGAAGTTGATTTCAGAAAGCAAGCACACCTTGATGAAATTGCCAAAGTACAAGTTTGTTAATAATCAAGGGCATAACTCTGGTAAAATTTGCACAAATTAAACGAAATTTCAATAGGCTTATAACTGTCATATAACAAAGCCTGTTGCCATGTTTGGTGAAATTCCTCCACAAATTGTGAGAGGAGTTGATTTCAGAAGAACGTACACCCTCATGAAATTGTCAAAGTACAAGTTATTTTACCAGAGGATCAAAACTCTGGGAAAATTTTCACAAACGAAATTAAATTGCAATATGTATATTACTGTCATATAACAAGGCCTTTTGCCGAGCTTCGAGAAATTCATCCAAAAATTGTGAGAGGAGTTGATGTCAGAAGGCGAGCACACCTTCATGAAATTGTGAAAGTACAACCCCGATTCCAAAAAAGTTGGGACAAAGTACAAATTGTAAATAAAAAAGGAATGCAATGCTGTGGAAGTTTCAAAATTCCATATTTTATTCAGAATAGAACATAGATCTCTCATCTCATCTCATTATCTCTAGCCGCTTTATCCTTCTACAGGGTCGCAGGCAAGCTGGAGCCTATATGACATATCAAATGTTTAAACTGAGAAAATGTATCACCTCATCTCATCTCATTATCTCTAGCCGCTTTATCCTGTTCTACAGGGTCGCAGGCAAGCTGGAGCCTATCCCAGCTGACTACGGGTGAAAGGCGGGGTACACCCTGGACAAGTCGCCAGGTCATCACAGGGCAAAATGTATCATTTAAAGAGAAAAATTAGGTGATTTTAAATTTCATGACAACAACACATCTCAAAAAAGTTGGGACAAGGCCATGTTTACCACTGTGAGACATCCCCTTTTCTCTTTACAACAGTCTGTAAATGTCTGGGGACTGAGGAGACAAGTTGCTCAAGTTTAGGGATAGGAATGTTAACCCATTCTTGTCTAATGTAGGATTCTAGTTGCTCAACTGTCTTAGGTCTTTTTTGTCATATCTTCCGTTTTATGATGCGCCAAATGTTTTCCATGGGTGAAAGATCTGGACTACAGGCTGGCCAGTTCAGTACCCGGACCCTTCTTCTACGCAGCCATGATGCTGTAATTGATGCAGTATGTGGTTTGGCATTGTCATGTTGGAAAATGCAAGGTCTTCCCTGAAAGAGACGCCGTCTGGATGGGAGCATATGTTGCTCTAGAACCTGGATATACCTTTCAGCATTGATGGTGTCTTTCCAGATGTGTAAGCTGCCCATGCCACACGCACTAATGCAACCCCATACCATCAGAGATGCAGGCTTCTGAACTGAGTGCTGATAACAACTTGGGTCGTCCTTCTCCTCTTTAGTCCGAATGACACGGCGTCCCTGATTTCCATAAAGAACTTCAAATTTTGATTCATCTGACCACAGAACAGTTTTCCACTTTGCCACAGTCCATTTTAAATGAGCCTTGGCCCAGAGAAGACGTCTGCGCTTCTGGATCATGTTTAGATACGGCTTCTTCTTTGAACTATAGAGTTTTAGCTGGCAACGGTGGATGGCACGGTGAATTGTGTTCACAGATAATGTTCTCTGGAAATATTCCTGAGCCCATTTTGTGATTTCCAATACAGAAGCATGCCTGTACAGTATGTGATGCAGTGCCATCTAAGGGCCCGAAAATCACGGGCACCCAGTATGGTTTTCCGGCCTTGACCCTTACGCACAGAGATTCTTCCAGATTCTCTGAATCTTTTGATGATATTATGCACTGTAGATGATGATATGTTCAAACTCTTTGCAATTTTACACTGTCGAACTCCTTTCTGATATTGCTCCACTATTTGTCGGCGCAGAATTAGGAGGACTGGTGATCCTCTTCCCATCTTTAATTCTGAGAGCCGCTGCCACTCCAAGATGCTCTTTTTATACCCAGTCATGTTAATGACCTATTGCCAATTGACCTAATGAGTTGCAATATGGCCCTCCAGCTGTTCCTTTTTTGTACCTTTAACTTTTCCAGCCTCTTATTGCTCCTGTCCCAACTTTTTTGAGATGTGTTGCTGTCATGAAATTTCAAATGAGCCAATATTTGGCATGAAATTTCAAAATGTCTCACTTTCAACATTTGATATGTTGTCTATGTTCTATTGTGAATACAATATCAGTTTTTGAGATTTGTAAATTATTGCATTCCGTTTTTATTTACAATTTGTACTTTGTCCCAACTTTTTTGGAATCGGGGTTGTACAAGTTTATTAATCAAGGGGCACAACTCTGGTAAAATGCAACCGAATTTAACGAAATTACAATATATGTATTACTGATGTATAACAATGCTTTTTATCAAGTTTGGTGAAATTCCTCCAAATATTGTGAGAGGAGTTGATTTCAGAAGGAAAACATACTCTCATGAAATTGTCAAAGTGTAATTTTGTTAATCAAGGGCTGTAACTCTGGTAAAATGTGACCCAATTTAATAAAATTACAATATGTGTATTATAGACATATAACAAAGAATCCTGACAAGTTTTGTGTAATCCCTCCCAAAATTGTGAGAGGAGTTGATTTCAGAAGGTGAGCACCCTTCCCGGGATGGACGGACAGACATCGCCATGACATAATTCCCCCTTAGGGACTTTCGGCCAGCGGGGGATAAAAACTGCAAGCCAGAAACACTAATTAAATGCCAATTAAATGCTCCTTTGCATAATAGGTTTTTACTAATTTTTCTAACTTTGTATTCAGTATACAACCATCTATATGCCTGCCAATTTCCATGTAAATATCTTGAAAAATAGAAAAGTTATTAAGAAAAAACATTTGATCTCATTCGTTAATGAGGCCCATTTTGGACCATGTGATCCTCATACAGAATATTACGGCAGTTTTTTTTTTTTTTTTTAATTAAGCAGTTTTTTCAATCTTTGATTTGTAGTATCTCAAGAACGAATAAACATATTTTAATTCTGTAAAAAGTATGTTGTTCTGCATTCAATTCTGAATTCAGTGAGAGCAGTTTCAAGCAACTTGGATTGCATTTAAAATTTCACCTGATATGCCTATTATAACTAACAAAAAAAAAAGCTCCTAAAAAAGTAAAAATAGTTGAGAAATTCATATTGATGAAATCCATGAAGACCAAAACAGCTGGGAAATTAATAAGAAGGAAGGACTTCCCTGAGCCGAATGCTGATCAGATTATCTGGAAAGGGCCAAATCCACATTTCAGAGGCAGAGCAAAACTCTTGGCCGTTGCATATGAAACCAGTAAACAAGTGCAGATTTCATAAATATGTAGCTGACTAGCCAAATCATAAATAAATGAGATTATTGAAATGGTTTCAAATCACACTGATATGTCTCTGTGTGCTGGCTCTTCAGCAGGTGCCATGTTCAGACACCTGGCAATTGTCTTTAATTTAATGAAACCCCAGGGCTTCAAGCCTCAATCATTCCCCCAACACGTTCCTTATCTTTAAAAAAACAAAACAAAAAAACCCAGCAGCGTCTACTCTAACTCTGATCTCTGCTACAATCTCTTCTAAGCACTCAACAGCACGCAATACTCCATGCTGTTCTTTCATTAGAGGAAGGAGGAAGGGACGGATGTTTCATCATACATGGGGGAGGATGTGGCATAAATCCAAAGTCCTGGGAAAGCCTTCAGGCCTCTCAAGAGTAACAAGCTTTGGATACTGTATCATGAATAAGCTGCCAGACATAAGCTCTCTTCAATCATCTCTCCATAATTCATATTTGGCGTATAAGTATTCACAGAAACATAAATGCTTATTAAGTCCCTGGTCTCTTTATCATCTCATTTATAAGTTCCTCGGAATTGGATAGCATCCTGGCTCTGCATTTTACCACTTGACCGAACGTTAACATGATGTAATGCATGACGTATGTTCCGACTGCTTTCTGAAGAATTCTGTACCGCGCTCACACATACATGTGTGTCAAATTAAAGGAAAAAAACAGTGGCTCTGATATGCAGTAGGGGGCATTTATTAATTAATTAACGCCATGGTCTGAGTTCACTTGTCCCCTTCGAGGTCTCTTCCAGGGTGGCTCTGCCTCGTGAAGTCATGAGGGCTCACTGAATGGCTTGATGAGGATCAAAATGATGTAAATCATATGCTATGATCTTCACACTTATCAGTTGAACATCTGCATGAGATTCTGGCACGAGAACCATCGACAACCACCAACTGAGGGAATGTTTTCGAAAGAACAGTGTTCATTGTGCCAGTACAGTTCCAGAGATTTGTAGAATCTATACTGAGGAGCAACAATCTGTTCTGGGAGCTCAAGGTGACTCAATACACGTTGTTTTTTTAGAGGGATGGGGTTCCTTTAATTTGTCACTCATGGTTTGCAGTTCCAGAAATATAAATATAGATATTTAGTCACTGCCGAAAAGCAGAGCTCCTGATGAGTGAGTGTATGAGCTAAATATTTGCAAGGGCACAAAATCAATCTGAATAGAATAATAATACCAGAGCGTCAGCGATGCAGTAGCTCACATGGCCGTACCACGAGAAACCAGACTCATTTATAATTAGCTAAGCTGCTCTTCATGAAAACAATTAGAACAACTTGATCTTCCAAACAAAACAATCAGAATCAAAATCCATTGAAAACTCAGGGAGGAGGAGCAATTTTTGTGAATTGTGGACAGACGGCCGGATGTCACATGATGGCAATAGCACTAATAATTATAGTATATGAACCATCGAAGTGTGTAGTGTTATGTATTTTGTGTCAATAAATTTCTGCATTGTCTTGGAACATTACTGTGATATCAATAATGAGATACGCATCGCAGTTACGAATACATATTTATTCCTTCCTTTGACACCATATGCCATGCGCTGGAAACAACACCATGACATTTACTATGGTGTGACTCTGCGGGTGCCTGGTGGACAGCAGTGAACCAGCGCTTTTGCTTTACATCATTACTATATAGTTACCATCCAATATCAAACTTGATATGTCAAACAGTTGTCTGGTTACAACCGTCACGTCCACACATGCAGCACCATTAGGACCAATTACCAAGCACCTGTTCCTGATTAGAGTGCAATCACAGTGCATACATACAGTGGTGCTTGAAAGTTTGTGAACCCTTTAGAATTTCCTATATTTCTGCATAAATATGACCTAAAACATCATCAGATTTTCACACAAGTCCTAAAAGTAGATAAAGAGAACCCAGTTAAACAAATGAGATGAAAATATTATACTTGGTCACTTATTTATTGAGGAAAATGATCCAATATTACATATCTGTGAGTGGCAAAAGTATGTGAACCTCTAGGATTAGCAGTTAATTTGAAGGTGAAATTAGAGTCAGGTGTTTTCATTCAATGGGACGACAATTAGGTGTGAGTGGGCACCCTGTTTTATTTAAAGAACAGGGATCTATCAAAGTCTGATCTTCACAACACATGTTTGTGGAAGTGTATCATGACACGGACAAAGGAGATTTCTGAGGACCTCAGAAAAAGTGTTGTTGATGCTCATCAGGCTGGAAAAGGTTACAAAACCATCTCTAAAGAGTTTGGACTCCACCAATCCACAGTCAGACAGATTGTGTACAAATGGAGGAAATTCAAGACCATTGTTACCCTCCCCAGGAGTGGTCGACCAACAAAGATCACTCCAGGAGCAAGGCGTGTAATAGTCAGCGAGGTCACAAAGGACCCCAGGGTAACTTCTAAGCAACTGAAGACCTCTCTCACATTAACATTAGCCAATGTTCATGAGTCCACCATCAGGAGAACACTGAACAACAATGGTGTGCATGGCAGGGTTGCAAGGAGAAAGCCACTGCTCTCCAAAAAGAACATTGCTGATCATCTGCAGTTTGCTAAAGATCATGTGGACAAGCCAGAAGGCTATTGGAAAATGTTTTGTGGACATCAATGAGATCAATGAGATCAAAATAGAACTTTTTGGTTTAAATGAGAAGCGTTATGTTTGGAGAAAGGAAAGCACTGCATTCCAACATAAGAACCTTATCCCATCTGTGAAACATGGTGGTGGTAGTATCATGGTTTGGGCCTGTTTTGCTGCATCTGGGCCAGGATGATTTGCCATCATTGTTGGAACAAGGAATTCTGAATTATACCAGCAAATTCTAAAGGAAAATATCAGGACATCTGTACATGAACTAAATCTCAAGAGAAGGTGAGTCATGCAGCAAGACAGCAACCCTAAGCATACAAGTCGTTCTACCAAAGAATGGTTAAAGAAGAATAATGTTAATGTTTTGGAATGGCCAAGTCAAAGTCCTGACCTTAATCCAATCGAAATGTTGTGGAAGGACCTGAAGTGAGCAGTTCATGTGAGGAAACCCACCAACATCCCAGAGTTGAAGCTGTTCTGTACGGAGGAACAGCCTAAAATTCCTCCAAGCCGGTGTGCAGGACTGATCAACAGTTACCACAAATGTTTAGTTGCAGTTATTGCTGCACAAGGGGGTCACACCAGATACTGAACGCAAAGGTTCACATACTTTTGCCACTCACAGATATGTAATATTGGATCATTTTCCTCAATAAATAAATGACCAAGTATAATATTTTTGTTTCATTTGTTTAACTGAGTTCTCTTTATCTACTTTTAGGACTTGTGTGAAAATCCGATGATGTTTTAGGTCATATTTATGCAGAAATATAGAAAATTATAAAGGGTTCACAAACTTTCAAGCACCACTGTATAAGGACTCTCAGTCACACAGACTTTGTGAAGTATACACTCTGTACCCTGAGTCTGATGTTACCAAGCCTTGTATTTTGTATCGTTTTTCTGGTTTTGACCCTGTTTGTGTTTTTGGACTGTGAGTATCGTATTATCCTGTCTGTACCTCACTCTACCACTGCCTGTTTTTTGACTCTGCCTTTGTCTCTGTTCTGGATCTGTTTGCTAGCGTCTTTTCACTAAAACTCTTCCTGCGATTACATCCAGCTATCGCCCTTACACGACAGAAACTGCCAATGATCCAACAAGTTAGTGGAACTAATAAAATTGTTTCAACAAGCTTTATATGAAACTGTTGTGAATATTTTTGGTAAAATATGTTAGTAAATAATCCCACATTACTTTTTTCCTCAAAAGCAAATTAAAAATAAGCGCTGGATAAAAACCCATCTATCTTATGTAAATAAAGATACAAATTTTGTTGTCCGGTGAGCAAGTGTTTATGAGATATGTTGCCTTGCACTTACAATTGAGTACCCCGTGGTGGTTGTTCATACAGTGGATATAAAAAGTGTGCACACCCCATTAAACTGATAGGTTTTTCTGATGTAAAAAAATGAGACCACGATAAATAATTTCAAAACTTTTCCCACCTTTAATGTGACCTATAACCTGTACAATTAAATTGAAAAACAAATAAATCTGTTAAGGGGAAAAACATAAAGAAAAAAAGCATACAATAAACTGGTTGCATAAGTGTGCACACCCTGAAACTAATACTTTGTTGAAGCACCACGAAAACTGGTCAGGGAGGCTGCCAAGAGGTCTACAGTAACAAAGGAGCTGTAGGAATTTCTGGCAAGTACTGGTTGTGTACTACATGTGACAACAATCTCCCATATTCTCCATATGTCTGGACTATGAGGTAGGGTCAAAGAAAAACATCCAGGCTCAGCTAAATTTTGCAAAAAAAATACATCAACTCTCCCAAAAGCATGTGGGAAAATGTGTTATGGTCTGATGAAACCAAGGTTGAACTTTTTGGCCACAATTCCAAAAAGTATGTTTGGCGCAAAATAACACTGCACATCACCAAAAGAACACCATACCCATGGTGAAGCATGGTGGTGGCAGCATCATGTTTTGGGGTTGTTTTTCTTCAGCTGGAACAGGGGCTTTAGTCAAGGTGGAGGGAATTATGAACAGTTCTAAATACCAGTCAAATTTGGCCCAAAACCTTCAGGTGTCTGCTAGAAAGCTGAAGATGAAGAGGAATTTCATCTTTCAGCATGACAATGACCCCAAAAAAGTTTTGGAATGGCCCAGCCAGAGCCCAGACCTAAATCTAATTAAAAATCTGTGGGGTGACCTGAAGAGGGCTGTGCACACGAGACGCCCTTGCAATCTGACAGATTTGGAGCGCTTTTGCAAGGAAGAGTGGGCAAATATTGCCAAGTCTAGATGCGGCAGGCTGATAGACTCCGACCCAAAAAGACTGAATGCTGTAATTAAATCAAAAGGTGCTTCCAATAAGTGCATAAACAAGCTCCAGTTAGTTCAAAATGCAGCAGCAAGAGTCCTTACTAGAACTAGAAAATATGACCACATCATGCCTGTCTTATCCACACTGCATTGGCTCCCAATCAAATTTCGTATTGATTATAAAATGCTACTATTGACCTTTAAAGCACTAAATGGTCTCGCACCACAGTACCTGAGTGAACTTCTGCTCCTCTATGACCTGCCACACCTACTTAAATCAAAAGGTGCAGGCTATCTGCTGGTTCCTCATATAGTGACATCAGGGGGCAGAGCCTTTTCTTACAAAGCCCCACAGTTATGGAACAGCCTTCCAAGTAATGTTCGGGAATCAGACACAGTCTCAGCGTTTAAGTCTAGGCTCTAAACATATCTGTTTAGTCAAGTCTTTTGTTAATGGTGTTTATGAGGTAAAGGTGTAGATCTTGAGGGTCCTCAGACATAGAGTCTTTTGGTAAACTGGGATGTATGGATGCTGTCAGTCCCCACTCGCTTGCTCACTCAAGTTTGTTGACGGTGTAGTGGCTGGCTACTTTATGTCCCGGGGCTCCCTCATGCCTGTGTTACCTTCTGGCTCTCCCCTTTTAGTTATGCTGTCATAGTTAGTTGCTGGAGTCCCTGCTTGTACTCAGTGCAATATGTATACTGTTCCTACTTATTCAAGTGACATTGGGCATACCTAACAACCCGTGTTTTCTTTCCCTCTCCCCCCACCCCAAATCTGTCCCTCTGAGTTTCATGGAGTCAACAGGAAATCTTTTGGTGGAGAGGGTGAAGACCTCGACTGGCTATCGTAGCCTGCAGGGAATCGGCCGTCAGACATTCTGTCGCATGTCCCAGACCCGGTGAAATGTAACTGAATTGTCTTGGCCAGCCCTAAGGGTCCCATCTGCATCCCATCATTGCTGAGGAGTGTGCTCCCATCACCCAATCAAGCATACAGCCAGAGCAGGTCATGATATTTTTTAACCATATTAACATGCCATTGTTGTGTATTATGCCTGATGTCAAGACTCTCATCTCTGCGAGCCTACCACACAGATTTAATACTTGTGTCATTTTTAGGGCATACCTAACAACCTGTGTTTTCTCTCCCCAATCTGTCCCTCTGAGTTACACGTTGGTCCTGGGATTGAGATGCTGGCCTCTTCTGCCCCTTGGACCTGCTTGATCCATCCTGGTGCCCTGTGTCTGGTTGGAGTTTTATCACATCGCTCCTGTGGAGGACGGCCCCATGAGGACAGTTGAGGGTTACACCTAGAGGATGCTCTGGACTCTTACAGTAATGCTTTTATGGCTGAGGACTACAGTTGACTTGCTAACTTTAGGACTGCAGTTGTCATGAACAGTTTTGCACTCAAGTTTCCATCAATGAAGAGTTACAACATCAACGAAACTGTCTTCATGTTAAAACTGTTAATGTTATAGTCATGCTGTCTGTTGTTGCCCAAATGAGGATGGGTTCCCTTTTGAGTCTGGTTCCTCTCGAGGTTTCTTCCTCATGTCGTCTGAGGGAGTTTTTCCTTGCCACCATCGCCACAGGCTTGCTCATTGGGGATAGATTAGGGATAAAATTAGCTCATGTTTTAAGTTGTTCAAATTCTGTAAAGCTGCTTTGCGGCAATGTTTATTGTTAAAAGCGCTACACAAATAAACTTGACTTGACTTGACTTGGCTTCAACAAAGTATTAGTTTAAGGGTGTGCACACTTATGCAACCAGCTTATTGTACGTTTTTTATTTTTTATGTTTTGAATTGTACAGGTTATAGGTCACATTAAAGGTGGGAAAAGTTTTGAAATTATTTATCGTGGTCTCATTATTTTACATCAGAAAAACCTTCCATTTTAATGGTGTGTGTACACTTTTTATATCCACTGTATATATGGATGTCATACGGTCAAAAGCCATCAAAAATTAGGTCAATGCATATTCTCTTAAAGCTAGACGGCCTTTCAATTTCATAAAATTGGCAAAATGTCGTTCCCTCTGAAATTTGGTCATTGTGATGTATGTTTATTTCTGTAATATCTCACAAAATATCAGGCCATTTTGTGGCTAGGAAGTTATTTAATTTGAGGTGATTCCCGAGTAAATAATGTGCATGAAATTGCTCACGTCGCGCAGTCAAGCAAACAGAGGAAGTCTGTGTGCGCATGCGCAGGTTTACCATCTTCCTCTTCTTTTGGGTTTTACAGCAGCTGGCATCCACAGTGTTGCATTACTGCCATCTACAGGTTTACCTTTGACCGTACACTGACCGTTCCATCATTCTGTCGCTAAACGAACAGCTGATCACAGCGAGATGCTCGCTGACCACCGATATTTATTAGTTTGGTCCTGCGTTTCCTTTTCTTCGCAACATAGCATCTTTTCTTCTCGCTTTCCGTTACTGTAGTCGGTCTTTCACGTTTCATTCGTGCCCTCCATTTCTCTCTTCTGTTTCAAATTTGTATCCCACAATGCCTTGCGCGAATGGGGAAAGCCCACCACGTGATGCATGATGTAGTATCATGAATTGGGTCATGGTGAAGCAGGAAAAAATAGCGGAGAATTTAAGACAATGTGGCCCTAAATTAATTAATTGTTCTATTTAAAAAAATAATAATAAAATTGGAAGTCTGTGATTCAAATTCAGTAGCTTTTGGTCCACTAAAAAAACAACTGGGTGTCAGGGAAAATTCTTTTTATGGCCTACATTTGAAAAATCTGAAAGGCAGTCTATCTTTAATTATGGGGCTCCAATCCCACAGGGCACAGGGACCTTTGCTATTAACCAAAAGTGGCAGTATTCTAAATTGGTGAATTAAGTCTAAAAGTCATGTCAATATTTCTGCTGGGAAAGTTACAGGTATTCAGAGTCGGGTTATGCACATGTTTAGGTTGACTTTCTGGAAGCCCGATTCAGATTATGCAAATCACCCTTGTATACCTCCTTGAAGGTCCTGTTCACAGAGGATTTTGTTAGGGTTAGTTCAGATGTTTCTTGAGTAGAAGCATCACTGAGATAAACCACTGTTTTAGGAAAAACTCACTCAAGTCCGTAGTGAAGTCTGAGATCTGAATATTGACATGCAAAATTTTGGTATAAAATCCGAATCACAAACTGCATAATGTAACAGAACTCTACAGTCCAAAAAACAAATTAGAGTTACATTTCACTTTGTTCAATAACTAATCATTGTAATTTGTATACATTTATAGTTACATTTGAAGAGTTTAGTTCCAAAACACGATAAGCGCCATTTAAAAAAAAAAAAATCAAGTTCCCGCCAAAAGAAGTTTGGCATTTGATTGCAATTTAAAGTTCCAAAATCAATTTTATGCAAAGCGTGATATCAGCCATATTTTTCTGCACTGTACATCCTCTTTGTTTCCAAACCCTGACAAACACCACTACTGATCTTCAGCAGAACACTGTAAAAAAAAATAGTTGAGAATACTTGAAATTTCAAGGCAACAGTCTGCATTAAGAATTTTATGTTTTGCCAACGATGTGCCCATGATAATCCAAACTATGATAAAACTGTTATCTTTATTAAGAATTCTTAATTAAGTCAATTTTCAATTCCTCATTCTGCCAACATAGATTTCTCTTTTTGCTGAACAGTGGCATTCACAGTAGTGCAAAAAGGCAATTGAGGTTATCACAATTTTTTTTTTTAGGGCTTTTTTCATCTCTATTTGGCTAGGACAGTGTAGAGACAGGAAATGAGCAGGAGAGAGAGAGAGACGGGGAAATGACCTCAGGTCGGAACCGAACCCGGGTCCCTGGATTTATGGTATGGCGCCTTATCCACCTGAGCCACGATGCCCCTGAGGTTATCACAATTTATCATTAAACTATACATGCCTTTTTTCATTGTTCTACACAATTACAAAACTTCAATATTGAAATAAAGTTTTTAAAACCCACATCGTGGGTATGGCGTCATGGCTCAGGTGGATAAGGCACCATACCATAAATCCGGGGACCTGGGGTTGATTCTGACCCGAGGTCATTTCCCAATCCCTCCCTCTCTCCTGCTCATTTCCTGTCTCTACACTGTCCTATCCAAATAAAGGTGAAAAAAGCCCCCCCAAAAAAAGTCTGATAACCTCAATTGCCTTTTTGTACTACTGTGAATGCCACTGTTCAGCAAAAAGAGAAATCTATGTTGGCAGAATGAGGAATTGAAAATTGACTTAATTAAGAATTCTTAATAAAGATAACAGTTTTATCATAGTTTGGATTATCATGGGCACATCATTGGCAAAACATAAAATTCTTAATGCAGACTGTTGCCTTGAAATTTCAAGTATTCTCAACTATTCTTTTTTTACAGTGAACGCGATATTTCTGTTGAACCAATCACAGCGCACCATTCAAATACAGAAACAGTAATAGCAGCTCCCAGTGACTGTCAACATCGTGGAGAATCCCTGTCTTTTACTGAGATTCTGAATGAAATAAATGAATAACTTTGATGGAATCAAACATCTCATCTCATCTCATTATCTCTAGCCGCTTTATCCTGTTCTACAGGGTCGCAGGCAAGCTGGAGCCTATCCCAGCTGACTACGGGCGAAAGGCGGGGTACACCCTGGACAAGTCGCCAGGTCATCACAGGGCGGAATCAAACATTTCTTATCTTAAAGTTTTATATTATTATTATTCCAGTAGAGAATGTGGGCCGACGTTATTTTCCACTTTGAGCGCACCTGATTCCTTCTGGGATCTAGATATGCCACTTAAATAAATAAATAAATAAATAAATAAATATACACACACACAGCGCCCTCCACAATTATTGGCACCCCTGGTTAAGATGTGTTAAAAGCCTTAAAATAAATTCAATTTTTATTGCAGAAGCATAATCTCACACTGAAAACTGTAGAAAAATGTAACCCTTAACTCAAGTAAATTAAAAAAAAAAATTTAAATCCCTCACTAAGAAATTATTATTTTTCATAAAATCACCTGTTCCACAATTATTGGCACCCATAACAATTCCTAGAAAATAAATGTAATTGAAGCATTTCTGTCATTTCTACTGTAGTTTATCAAGTTGATCAGAGTATCTAGGAACCTTTAATTCGTAATTCATCTGGGGTATAAATATGATGTGACACAGAGGCCTATTTCTCTTATCCACTCTTCAACATGGGAAGGACAAGAGAACACACCATTCAAGTAAGGCAGATGTGTGTCGACCTTCCTAAGTCAGGCAGTGGCTACAAGAAAATAGCCGCTCGCCTACACCTGCCCATATTTACAGTCAGAGGAATCATCAAGAAGTTTAAAACAAATGGAACAGTGGCAAACAAGCCTGGATGAAGATGCAAGTTTATCTTGCCACCACACACAGTGAGGAGGATGGCAAGAGAAGTAAAAAGTTCTCCAAAGCTCACTGTTAGAGAATTGCATCAAAGAGTAGCATCTTGGGGTCACAAAGTCTCCATAACAACCATCAGGCGCTATCTACATGCCAACAAGCTGTTTGGGAGGCATCCACGGAAAAAGCCTTTTCTCACTTACAAGCATAAACGTAAACGTCTGGAGTTCGCTAAGTGGTACTGGTACTTCAACTGGGACCATGTGCTTTGGTCAGATGAGACCAAGATAGAGCTTTTTGGCAACAAATACTCTAATACATCACAAAAGATGAGTATGCGGAAAAGCACCTCAAGCCCACTGTAAAGTATGGGGGAGGATCGGTGATGCTGTGGGCCTGTTTCTCTTCCAAAGGCCCCGGGAACCTTGTTAGGGTGCATGGCATCATGAACTCTTTGAAATACCAGGACATTTTAAATCAAAATCTGGTGGCCTCTGCTCGAAAGCTGAAGACGGGTTGTCACTGGGTCTTTCAGCAAGATAATGGCCCTATACATGTGGCCAAATCTACACAAAAATGGTTCACCAGACACAAAATCAAGTTTCTCCCATGACCATCTCAGTCCCCAGACCTCAACCCAATTGAAAACCTGTGGGGTGAGCTGAAGAGGAGAATGCATAGGAGAGGACCCAGGACTCTGGATGATTTAGAGGGATTGTGCAAAGAGAAATGGTTGAATATCCCTCTCCCTGTATTCTCCCATCTTGTGAAATGTTAAAGGAGAATATTAAGTGCCGTCTTGTTGGCAAAAGGGAGTTGTACAAAGTATTAACATCAGGGGTGCCAATAATTCTGGCACATATGATTTCATGTAAAAGAATTGTTTCTTAATGTGGGATTTTTTCCCACTGAATAAATGCACTTGAATTAAAGGTTGGATTTTTCTCTTTTTTTGCATTGTTGTCCTATATTATTTAAAAAAATGAATTTATTAGAAGCCTAAGAACATATCTTAATGAGGGGTGCCAATAATTGTGGAGGGCTCTCTCTCTCTCTCTCTCTCTCTCTCTATATATATATATATATATATATATATATATATATATATATATATCCTAAAAGCAGAGTTCCCAATGAGTGTTAAATGTGTTAGTAAATAATCCCAATTTATTTTTTTAAAAAACAAATTAAAAATTAGCGCTGGATAAAACCCATCCATCTTCCATCTTATGGAAATAAAGATACACATTTTGTTGTCCAGTGGTCAAGTGTTGATGAGATATGGTCCCTTGCACTTATGGTCGGGTTCCCTGTGGTTACAAAAGCCATCAAAATTCAGGTCGATGATGTACCATATTCTCTTAAGTATGAAGTTTCTCTCTGCTATGAATTTAACTGTACATGCTGTACAAGATGTCCAAACTTCTAAATCTATTGTTCAGAATAAAAAGTTTGTCTTTTTTCAGGGAAAAGTTTCCATGTAAACATTTGCCTGGGTCTATTATCTTTCCTCAGAGCTTTGAGTGTAAAATAGTTTGGGGCTTGTAGACGACAAGATGAATGTAATTTGGGAAAATCTGTGGTCCAGTATAAGAGACGGTCCAAGTTCAGAGGCTGTTATATGTGTAGACTGTTATATGTGTCAACTTTACTTCTGGGATGGCACGGTGGTGTAGTGGTTAGCGCTGTCGCCTCACAGCAAGAAGGTCCGGGTTCGAGCCCCGTGGCCGGTGAGGGCCTTTCTGTGCGGAGTTTGCATGTTCTCCCAGTGTCCGTGTCCGTGTGCGGGTGCTCCGGTTTCCCCCAAAGACATGCAGGTTAGGTTAACTGGTGGCTCTAAATTGACCGTAGGTGTGAATGTGAGTGTGAATGGTTGTCTGTGTCTATGTATCAGCCCTGTGATGACCTGGCGACTTGTCCAGGGTGTACCCTGCCTTTCGCCCGTAGTCAGCTGGGATAGGCTCCAGCTTGCCTGCGACCCTGTGGAACAGGATAAAGCGGCTACAGATAATGAGAAATGAGAGAGAGATGAACTTTACTTCTTGTTTCTAGTTAT
This sequence comes from Neoarius graeffei, assembly GCF_027579695.1. Taxonomy (NCBI): domain Eukaryota; kingdom Metazoa; phylum Chordata; class Actinopteri; order Siluriformes; family Ariidae; genus Neoarius; species Neoarius graeffei. The sequence continues at coordinate 14,566,232 of NC_083583.1, read as the reverse complement.
ATTTCACACACACACACACAAATGTTTTTTTTAAACAACATATTTATTGACGGGGCGGCATGGTGGTGTAGTGGTTAGCGCTGTCGCCTCACAGCAAGAAGGTCCAGGTTCGAGCCCCGTGGCCGGCGAGGGCCTTTCTATGCGGAGTTTGCATGTTCTCCCCGCGTCCGCGTGGGTTTCCTCCGGGTGCTCCGGTTTCCCCCAAAGACATGCAGGTTAGGTTAACTGGTGACTCTAAATTGACCGTAGGTGTGAATGTGAGTGTGAATGGTTGTCTGTGTCTATGTGTCAGCCCTGTGATGACCTGGCGACTTGTCCAGGGTGTACCCCGCCTTTCGCCCGTAGTCAGCTGGGATAGGCTCCAGCTTGCCTGCGACCCTGTGGAACAGGATAAAGCGGCTAGAGATAATGAGATGAGGTATTTATTGACATTTTTTACATAACAAAACGAAATTACAAATGAACAATAGACATACACATCACAAACATCACAAACATACATTCCTCAGCCACAAAACATTTGTACATAATTTAATGGCTTTATACAATCACGGGAATTTGAACTCATTAATTCTGCTATGAGGTTTACATATCTGACTACTTATTCCTCTTCATTGTCAATTGCCAGATTAATACCATTAACATACACATTAAACTGTTCCCATATCTTTTCAAACATATCTTGCCTTCCTTTTCGTATATATGTCACTCTCTCCAAAGGCAAAGTTGTGAGCATTTGCTTCACCCAATACGTAACATTTGGTCTGCTGGTCTTCTTCCAAAACATTGCAATGGATCTTTTGGAGTGCAACAAACACATATCTATTAATATTCATTCACTTTTGTTGTATTTGTGACCTTTTGGATAAAGTCCTAAGACAAAAAGTGCAGGATCCATTGGAATATTTTTTTAAATCATTTTTTCTATAGACCCCTTCACAGTAAACGTCATTCATACGTAAGAGGAAATTGTGCGCGCAGCCTGGACTCAAAAAAGACTCAGAAATGCCTAGTTGTTGTGTTGTCGGGTGTCAGAATCGTAGCAGTGATGGGGTTAAAATGTACAGAATTCCAGTAGGATCTCACCCATTCCAAAAAAATCGCCGACGTCTATGACTACAAGCCATCAAACGTGTAGACTGGGATGAAAGCACCATCAAAAATGCGCGGGTTTGCAGCGCCCACTTCATCACAGGTAAGATCAGGCTATTTATTAAATCTTTCTTTTTTATTCTTTCTAGTCTTCGTTTATTGATGTAGCAAAATACTTTGGTAACGTTTGTCTGATTAGCTGGGTCATAGTTACACAATGTAATGAATATTGTTAGCATGTTAACTTAGCTTTGCATGTAATTTTGTTTGTAGGAGAGGTCTCGCTTGACTCAAGCAGTCCAGATTTTGTGCCATCGTTATTTGTGTATTACGAAAATCACAGTTTTAAAGCAAGGATGGAAAGGTAAAATTGTGTGCCCTCACTCTAAATGCCAACTTACGTTGACTGCTCTAACCTAGCTCCCGCCCCGTTCAGTTTCATTTCTGCTCTCTGCCTCTCGCTTTTTACGCAGCTCTGATTTCTCTTAGCTGCACTCTTTACACTATCATTCCTTTCATGCCATTACCTCCTGCAAATTGCTGTTTAGTGTTGGTATTTGCTGTTGTAGCTAAAGCCACATTGCCATCACATCACTGGCATAATTTGATTAAAACAAAATGAATATGAATGTCCCATTGTTAATCAAGTTGTACATGCCCGCACATAACATAATCATATGCGTCTAAAGACTTGTAGGCACGAAGTTTTTCGTGGGTGTACACTGAAGTCTTGTCAATAAGGTACGAGTATATATCTGGCCATTGTATACCAGGGAACTTACTAACATTGTCCGTCCACTCTTTAATTAAATACGGATCCGGTAGGCGATGTCCACTTGTTAGAGTTAACTTATTTATGTAGCATTCTCGATCTTGTAACGACAATTGTTTTGCATAATCTGACAGCTCATAATGCCGGTCTATGGGCAGCGCCATTATTTCTGAGTCCAGGCTGCGCGCGCATCCTGGCAACGGTCGGTTTGTTTACAAACATGCGAAGGGGTCTATTGCCTTTTTAACCTCCTCCCAAAAAGATTTTATATCTTACTGCATTGCCATACACAATGTAATAATGTCCCCTTCTCCTCAGTACATTTTGTACACACATCTGGGATATTCTTATTGTATTTATTTAATTTAACTGGTGTAATATAAACTCTCATCAACCATTTATACTGCAATAGTCTAAATCGAGTGTTGATTGATTGGGTGTGAGCCTTAGTACATATAGATTGCCAGTCTTCTAATGATATATCTGTGCCTAGATCTTCCTTCCACGCTTCTCGTTTATGATCTGCATTTTCAACCGAATTTGATAACAAATAGTTATATAGCTCGGCTATAGCACCTTTACTTAAGCTGTCCTTAGACACGATTTTTTCCAAGTCAGAAATTGGAGGTCTGGTTAAAAGACTGTTTTGGCTCGTCCTAATGTAATTCCTAAGCTGGAGGAATTTAAAGAAATGTTTTTTATCTAGATCATATTTATGCCAGCAGCACGGTGGTGTAGTGGTTAGCGCTATCGCCTCACAGCAAGAAGGTCTGGGCTCGAGCCCCGTGGCCGGCGAGGGCCTTTCTGTGCGGAGTTTGCATGTTCTCCCCGTGTCCGCGTGGGTTTCCTCCGGGTGCTCCGGTTTCCCCCACAGTCCAAAGACATGCAGGTTAGGTTAACTGGTGACTCTAAATTGACCGTAGGTGTGAATGTGAGTGTGACTGGTTGTCTGTGTCTATGTGTCAGCCCTGTGATGACCTGGCGACTTGTCCAGGGTGTACCCCGCCTTTCACCCGTAGTCAGCTGGGATAGGCTCCAGCTTGCCTGCAACCCTGTAGAACAGGATAAAGCGTCTAGAGATAATGAGATGAGATATTTATGCCTAATTTGTTCGAATGATAACATGTCATCTGAGTTGGGCAAATACAAATCTTGAATTTTTTCTAGTCCCTTTGATGCCCACTTTCTAAATACAGCATCTGCTCTTCCTGGTATAAAACGCTGATTTCCCCAAATAGGAGTGTACTGAGATATTCGACTAGTTTCTTTAGTAAATTTTTGTACTTCAAACCATACTCATCATATTCTTGACAATCGGATTAGTGGTTTGTTTTATCAAGTTTGGCACTGTATCAGAGTAAAAATACAGGGGTAATGGCAAATGCAAACATTCATCTTCCATTTCTTTCCATTGTGGAACATCCCTTGTTGAAAAATAAAATTGAATAGTCCTTAATTGTACTGCCCAATAATACCATGTTATATTTGGACATTTTAAACCTCCATTACTATGTGGTAGGTGTAACAGGGATAGTCGAATTCTAGCTTTGTTGTTTTGCCAAATGAAACCAGAAAATAACTTATTAATTTCCTTTAAAAAACCATCAGGTGGAGACAGTATCTTAGGGAGTATGTTCATTTTTATAATGTTGATTCTACCAATCAAAGACAAGGGCAGGGATGTCCATCTATTAATTGACTCTGTTATTTCCTCAGTCAATGATTCATAATTGGATTTTACAATTGGAGCTAATATGGACCTAATTTTTATTCCCAAATATGTAAACTGATCTACCACTTTAAATTGGGAAGCTTCTCTAAGTGGATTTTCTTTCTCTCTCTCGTCGAGTAATAAAATTGAGGACTTGGAGTTGTTAATTGTGTATCCTGAGATGCCACCAAATGTTTTTATTAATTCCAGCAACACAGGAATAGATCCACAGAGTTGTGAGACAAACAAAATAACGTCATCTGCATACAACGCTAATTTATGCTCTGTTTGACCAATTGTTATTCCAGCTATTTCAGTATGTGCTCGTACAGCTATTGCTAAAGGCTCGATCGCTAAAGTGAATAACAGCGGAGACAGGGGACACCCTTGGCGGCATCCTCTTTTAATTGTGATTGGTTCTGATATATTTTTATTTGTTAATATTTCTGCTGTAGGGTTTACATACAACAACTGAACCCATTTTAGAAATGTATTGCCACATCCGAATCTTTCCAAGATATTAAAGAGATAAGGGCACTCCACCTTATCAAAAGCTTTCTCAGCGTCTAAAGATAGGAGGGCCTTATCAGAGGGGTCTCTCAATCCTTGAATAACATTAAGGACTCTTCTGACGTTATGGAATCCTTGGCGTCCTTGAATGAACCCATTTTGATCCCTATGTATTATACTAGGTAATGTTTCTTGAAGCCCTCTTGCTAAAATTTTGCACAAAATTTTGAGGTCAGAATTTAATAAGCTTATTGGTCTCATATTTTCACATCTGTTGTTGGGCTTCCCTGGTTTTGGCAATAATGTTATTACCGCACCGGTCATTGATTTTGGTAGACTGCCACTTTGGAATGCTTCCAAAAACACTTCTAGTAATGGCTTCAGTAATTTATACAGATCAACTGGTAATCCATCTGGGCCAGCTGTTTTTCCTGCTTTCATACCATCAATAGCTATGCCTATTTCCTCTTCTTTTAGGTCTGCTTCTAGTTCTTCTACAAGTTCAGTTGAAATAGTTGGAAATTTCAATTTATCCAAGAATGAATTTTGGGACTGCGGGTCATATTCTACTTGAGATTCATATAAATTTTCATAATATCTTCTAAATTTTCTCCATGCTCTCATGGAAGGCGGTCGCATTTCTCTGCTCTCCTCTCCTTTTTTTCCTGCTTGTGCTCTTTGTTTTGTCTCGTCTGCCTATACTTTTTTTTTTTGAGAGACTCTCTCCGCATTGAATTTCTAAACTAAAAAAGCATGGATTTGATAAACTGGTCTCTTAATGAAATTGACACAGTTTCTGGGTTCGGGGGAACCCACCTGTCCTGCCGGAACGTCTGTGGAGGACATTGAAGATATCTACCTATTCGGAACCATGATTACCAGACTTTTGCTGATTGGATTAGCATTGCCTGGTATATCGAGGAAATCAGACAACGGTGACAGCTGTTCAAAGCCCCACAAAGCTGCCCAATATGATTAAAGTGGTGGGCAAAGCTGTCGGCACTCAGACTGTGGCTATAGAACTTGAACCACAACATGGTTGTCATCTTGGAGATGCTTTTGGCTTTGCAAGGAATAAGTATTTTGGAGACCAAATGGAATTGAATTGAACAGAAATTGACAGATATGGACAAAATGGACAGATAGTGACGAGTGGTGTGGACGTGTAAAGACTGCGTCTGTTCAAAAGACCAAACAATCTCTATCTTCAAAATAAAATAATCAAAATAATTAGTTTTTCTTTTGTTTCAGACATGTAAAAGCTTTTTTACCTTTACCTGACATGTTTCGACGTCGAAACATGTCAGGTAAAGGTAAAAAAGCTTTTACATGTCTGAAACAAAAGAAAAACTAATTATTTTGATTTATGAAGAAGACATAATGAACGTAATATATTTATTAATCTCTATCTTATCGACATTCGGCTCCCTGAACAGCACCGGCCTCGATCAAGGCCGTTGCTGGGGCAACATTTCCCCCAGAAGGTCACTGCTGGGAGACACTCTCGCATTCTTCACATTCCTTCCCCAATTTTCCGCGGTCGCCGTTTTTCACCCCCAGTGTGACAAGCGAGTGTGTGACCAGCGCCGCTTGCATGGCTGCAGGAGTGGACGGCTGCTTGCTTGCGCTGGGTTACCTCTACCTCCTCCCCTCCTCCCCCCTTACCCCTTCCCCCCACCCCTGATTGTCCCCTCCATCCCCCCTTTCCCCCCCTCAAGTCCCATGTTTTAAAGTGTACTTGTGTTATTGTGTGCTTGTGCGGAGGTTTTTAAATGCTCCCACACTGTACTCCTGATAGGAGCATAGTGGGGGCGTGTTCTTTTTTTCCTCATCTTTCCTCATGTTACTACTGTGTTTCTTTTTCTTTTATCCCTGTCTTCCTGTCCTGTTCCCCCTCTGTAAGGACAGGTTGATGGTCAATTTCACTGGTAACAGTGACAATAAAGGGTTCATTCATTCATAAATTCCTTATTTATTTCAATAGGGTCTACTATTGTATCCCCATTATTATTTTTAATTGAAGCAATAGTTTTCCTTGTTTCTAACTGTTTTATTTGCCAGGCCAACAGTTTACCGGGCTTTTCCCCTTGTTCATAAAACGTTTGATTAAGCCTGAGCATATCTGAGGCTGCCCTATCTGCAGATAGTTGATTATACTCTGCTCTTGAGAGCAGTAATTCTTTTTCTACAGCAGGGGTTCTATTCTTAAAGACCTGTTCTTGGAGAGTTTCTATTTTAGATTCTAACTACTGTCTCTTTTGCCGCGATTCTCTAGTTTTGGATGAGGTATAACTAATTATGTGTCCTCTTAAAAAGGCTTTGAAAGCATCCCACTTAATACCTGCTGTTGTTTCATTTGTGTTATCCTTAAAATAATTATCTACCTCGTTCCCGACATACTTAATAAAGTTTTCATCTAGTAGCCATTTCTTATTTAGGCTCCATCTAGGTGGATCTTTTACCAGCTTCTTATCCACATAGATCAGACAACATGGACCATGATCTGATATTAGTATGCTACTGTAATAACAGTTTTGTATTCTAGAAGCCAGTGTTGCAGATACCAAAAAATAGTCTATACGTGAGTGTGTCTTAAATGTACTCGAGTAGCAGGAGTAAGCAATATCATTGGGTTTAAAGTATCTCCATATGTCCAACAGATTCAACTCTTTAATAAGATGATTAATAATTACTCTACTTCTCTTATGAGTTTGGTCGACACCTGTGGATCTGTCCTTTATTGGGTCCAGTGTGCAGTTCCAGTCCCCTGCTATTATGTAATCTCCTGGGAGAGACGCCAGCGTGAGAAGTAGATTTGTAAAAAAGTTGGGTTCATCTGCATTTGGCCCATAAATATTTACTAGATTCAAGTTTACAGAGAGCAAAGATCCCTGGATAATTAAATATCTTCCATATTTATCTTTAATTATATCAAAGACTTGAAAGGGTATTGATTTGTGAATGAGAGTCATAACTCCTCTAGCTTGTGATGTGAATGATGCTGCATAGATGTTTCCCTGCCATCTCCTACTTATCCTTATATTGTCTTCCTTTAAAGTGTGAGTCTCCTGTAAAGAGACGATTTTTGGATCCATGTCTCTTAGCTTATTCATTACTTGTTTGATTTTCTTAGTTTTTTGTAAACATCTACAATTCCAGGATATACATTTAAGTTCTACCCTTTGAGACATTCAGAGTGTTACAGCACAATGGTCCCTTAGTAAAACGTGACTGAGAAGTTCAACACATTTAACCATTAAAACATACACTGAACTTACTGAACCATGAGAAAAAATGAACCCCATTTCGCCAACTGAATGAGAAGCCCCCCCTTAGCTTATGCTGCTTCCAGCTACTTAGGCTGGGCAGACACTGTGCGATTTTTTCAATCGCGGTATTTAGCTGCTGCTCACACTGTACGAGTGAATCGCAGGGGTAAACAGCACGCAGCTTACGATTCCTGTTCTCACACTATACGATCCGATGCTCGGATGTGATCTGACTGCTCACACTGTACTTCCATACTTCCAGATTCTTGTATCCGGAACTGCAACGTGAATAGTGTTGTGACGTTCGCGAACGAACCGATTCTTTTGAACGGCTCCTAGGCATGAACGATGAGAACCGAGTCTCGAGCTGGGGGAGCCGTTCTTTCTGTCGTTCTTTTTCTGTACTGTGTTTCAGATAGTTTATAATGTTGTTGTGTGATATTAATGATAATATTGTGGGAAAACTACTTTGCACGGACGTTCATTTAATTTATTCTATCGTCATTTTGTTTGTTCTATTTTTGTGTATTTTATTTATTTATCTGTTTGTCTAGTTGTATCTATTTTGTATCTCAGACTTAAATATTTTTGTAAAACAAGTGTTTTTCTATAAAATATCCTTGCGTTCTTGATAACTATGTTCTTGAGTGGGTTCTTTTTTTTTTTTTACAGATAAGCCGTTCTGCATGGACATTCATTGAATCCCTCATTGTTTTTTAATGGTTATTTATGTTTTACATGTTGATCCTGGGATTGAGATGCTGGCCTCTTCTGCCCCTCGGACCTGCTTGATCCATCCTGGTGCCCTGTGTCTGGTCGGAGTTTTATCGCCCCACTCCTGTGAAGGACGGCCCCATGAGGACAGTTGAGGGTTATACCTGTTAAAACTGTTAATATTATAGTCAGGCTGTCTGTTGTTGCCCAAATGAGGATGGGTTCCCTTTTGAGTCTGGTTCCTCTCGAGGTTTCTTCCTCATGTCGTCTGAGGGAGTTTTTCCTTGCCACCGTCGCCACAGGCTTGCTCATTGGGGATAGATTAGGGATAAAATTAGCTCATGTTTTAAGTCGTTCAAATTCTGTAAAGCTGCTTTGCGACAATGTTTATTGTTAAAAGCGCTGTACAAATAAACTTGATTTGATTTGATTTGATTTATGAGTGTTTAGGGGTTACAATAATGTAAGTCTAGGTTGCTTTATATAAAAGGTATGTCCAGAAATATTGATGTCACTGTCTAAGCAGAGGGATCTGGCTTCTTTAGACGCTGTCTTCTTAAAACTGAATAAATATTTTAAAAAAGAGCCAAATGAGCCAGTCTTTTGAACGGCTCTTTTCAAAGAACGGATCACAAAGAGGCGGATCTCATCAAAGAGCCATAAATCCCATCTCTAAACGTGAAGAAGAAGAGGAGACCGGAAGTGCTGCTCAGTGTTTGTTTTCTCTTCCGTATTTGTGTTCGCGCATGTGTAGTGTGACAGGTTGAGGTAAATCGGCTCGTGACACTGCTTCAACAGTGCGATAGCCTCACGATGGGTGACCAGGATTTCAAACATGTTTGATTTTCATCCGATCGATCGGGAGGAGGTCGTGAGGTGTTAATCGCTTGTCGTTACCCCATGTATACTACACGATCCGAGACGCACGATTGAGCCAAAAATCGGCCCGATCTCCAAAATAGTCGCACGAGTGAAAATCGTGTCAAAATCGGGCCAAAAATCGCACAGTGTATGGATAGATCCCTGGATCAATCCTATTGGCCTTCTTGTTATAAAATACACAAAAGAGAAAAAAAGGGGAAAACATAAAACAAACAATCAACCCTCCTTGCTCCTTACCTGCAAGAATAAACACACCTAGGTATGTATAGTGTATGTACAAGCTTCGTTAGTTACCAGGATGTAATACACTGGCATCTCTTTTAGCCTTAACATGTAAATTAACGTTATTCAGAACTGAAATAAAATACACTACCGTTCAAAAGTTTGGGGTCACCCAGACAATTTTGTGTTTTCCATGAAAAGTCACACTTTTATTTACCACCATAAGTTGTAAAATGAATAGAAAATATAGTCAAGACATTTTTCTGGCCATTTTGAGCATTTAATCGACCCCACAAATGTGATGCTCCAGAAACTCAATCTGCTCAAAGGAAGGTCAGTTTTATAGCTTCTCTAAAGAGCTAAACTGTTTTCAGCTGTGCTAACATGATTGTACAAGGGTTTTCTAATCATCCATTAGCCTTCTGAGGCAATGAGCAAACACATTGTACCATTAGAACACTGGAGTGAGAGTTGCTGGAAATGGGCCTCTATACACCTATGGAGATGTTGCACCAAAAACCAGACATTTGCAGCTCGAATAGTCATTTACCACATTAGCAATGTATAGAGTGGATTTCTGATTAGTTTAAAGTGATCTTCATTGAAAAGAACAGTGCTTTTCTTTCAAAAATAAGGAAATTTCAAAGTGACCCCAAACTTTTGAACGGTAGTGTAGATGAATAAGGAAATAAGCCTGAGGGCAGTACTCAATAGAGTCGCACCATAAAATGAAAAAAATAAAAAAATTGAGGGCGACTCTCTGTTGGAAAGAGATAAAAAATTATCTTACTGTACAGTCCCTCTTGCCGTGCGTGTGATCTTACATCTGCCATTATTTAACTCACATCGTGCGCTCAGTAACTGTCACTCAGTTCTCTTCATTCATTCCTCCAGCTTCTTCTTTGATCTTGTTTACAAACTCCTGCGCCTCCGTCGGCGTATTGAAGGTGTGTGTTTGCTCTCTGTAAGTCACCACCAGCTTAGCTGGGGGCATTATGCCGTGTCTGAGTCCCAGGCTCTGCAGCTGCTGTCGCACTGTGTCATATTTTTTCCGTTGTCTGTGCACTTCAGTTGCCAGGTCGTTGTAAAATCGGACGTGCTTGTTCTTGTAAAGGACGTCTTTCTTCGACTTGGCTGCTTTCATCACAAGTATTTTCTGCTTGTAGTTCTGAAACTTCATTATTAAAGTTCTCGGTGGCTCTTCAGTGTCCCATCTCGGTCCGACTCGGTGCGCCCTTTCCAACACTATTGGGCTTCGCAGAGGGGCCAGATCTAGCGCCTCCGGTAGCCAGCTCTCCAGAAATGAGCAGGGATCTGGGACCTCCGCTCCCTCGATCAGATTTATTAACCTCAGATTATTCAGCCGCGATCTCGTTTCCATGTTGATAATTTTATCTTCCAGAGTTGTATTCCTTTTTTCCAGCATCTGAACCGTCTCTTTTAACTTAGTCTGCTCGTCCTCCACTGTGGACAGCCGTATCTCCGCTTCTGTTACTCTTTCAGTACAATCAACCAGTTCTTTCTTCGTTTTTTCAACTGCGGTCAGAATTCCATTCAATCTGGTCGAAAAGTCGGACCTTAGGTTGTTTATTGCCATCAGTATTTCTTCTTTAGCCCCACAGAGCTCACTTCCACATTGCTCTACAGCTGCAGCTGCTGTGTCGGAGTTAGCTTCTTTGCTAGCGCTGCGCTCCATGCTTTGCGTCCCGAAGCTAATTAACTTCGCCTGCGTTGTTGTTTTCCCTCTGTCCCTGCTCGTTTTCCCAGTGTTCGGCATCACCTCGTCTTATTCAACGTTCGCCTGTACTCTTTCAAGGTCTAATTTGCAATTTACATCAGGATTTGTTCAAGTTCGTAGCGGAGCGGAGTTGAACGTGACTCTCTAGCTCACGGCCATAACCGGAAACCCCACACACAAATGTTTTTTACTGATATAATGGATTTAGAGCATTTTGGGAAAAATAATCACTTTTTTTAAATAAAATTTTAAAAATCAAAATCTAGATTTGCATTTTTAATGTTATTACAACCTCATAGTTTTATAATAAAGTTTCAAACAGAAAATATTGGTTTTCATGCTACCATTTTTTTTTTTTGTAAAGAAAATACTTTTTTATTGTTCTCAAGTTTATCACAGTGGAATTATCGCGTTTTTTGGAACCAAACTCTTCATTTAATGTTAGAATGAGCACATTAATTATCAACTAGTGATTTAAATCACATTTGTTTTTAATCTGTTCATTATCAGGCTTCGATTATGCAGAATATCCACCATACACGTCCCTGAGACTGAATTGTTGGAAATGACAGATACGATAATTCAGTATTTCACTGGGCTGCGACAGCTTGCGACAAATTGCGAACGTCATTCGTGAGAGAGTTTCAAAAGTGTCTTGAAACATTCGCGGGGCTTCTCAATTTCCTCGCATGAGTCGCAAAGTGTCGCTCCTTCGTTGCTGAAATTTTGAACATGTTCAAAAACTTTGTGCGACAAAATTTCTCTCAAAATAGCCGAAAATGCGTCGCTGGTGTCGCAAAGCCGTCACGAACACTTCTCAAGTCAGTTTCCGTGAGACAGGAAGTGCGAGTGTATCTCACTGGGCTGCGACAGCCTGCGACACAACAATTGCGATAAAATATGCGAATATCAATTCAGTGTGATTCCAAGTGAAAATTGTCGCTAATTCGCATATTGTATCACAATTGTTGTCTCCAACTAGTCGCAACCCAGTGAGATACTACCCTTAATGTATTTGAATAAGCGCATTAATATTAACAGTTCTTGCAGCCAGAACTATTAGAGCTGCAACTATAGAAAATTAATCAACACCTTCTGAACACAGGTTTTACATTAATGGCATTTAGCAAGATGCTCTTATCCAGTGTGACATACAACATACCCAGAGGAGTAGTTGGGGTTAGGTGCCTTGCTCAAGGGCACTCCAGCCATTCCTGGCGGTCCACGGAATCAAACCAGCAACCTTTTGGTCTCAAAGCTACTTCTCTAACCATTAGGCCATAGCTTCCCTGGTTGAGAATTCAAAAGCACTGTGATACAATAATTAGTAACTGATCATGCATACATGATCAGTTACTGTCAATTTGGAGCAGACAATATCACATAAGCGTTCACAAGTTAATTCAGTAACGGCTTAACAGTCTAAAAAAAAAAAAAATCACTTTCGTTTCTTTTGCTGTAAAATGCCAAGCCACAGTGAATAAAGTAGTGTGTGGGAGAGCAGGATAGATCTGATCCAGCTGTAGTGAGCAGCCTGCTCCAGTCCCAGGCCACTGGCTGCTGTGTAAAATACTCCCTCAGGTATCTCACCTCCCTCCACTCTGACCTATTCTGAGCTACGCTTAATACACTCCAACTGGCGGAGCAGAATCGACAGGAGAATCAACAATGCTGTCGCTCGGGAAATCGGAGATGTTTGGATCTTCTCTGGCGGAGTCCATTATAGACAAAGCTAACTCGTCCAGTGTCGAACTTCATCTATCAGACTAAAAACAACCCAAAAACAGATCCAATGGCTGACTCACAGTAAACAAAACCTAACCTGTGCATCACAAGATCTCAAGATGACTTTTACACCCGCTTTCTGAGATGACAGAAAAACCCACATAATACACGTAGACCAAACCAGAATTCTGCAGTTTAACACTTGAGAAGTCCGAGCAAAGTCATTTTACTCCACGTGCTCCAAAGAGCCATTTATAACTCAAACATATGAATTACATCCTGTGTCGCATCCTATCTGAAACCCTGTAATCAAACCATCTCAAGTCGAGATTATTATATCCACAGCTGAGCTGAAAAAGGGCACTCTATTTCGTTGAAAAAAAAAAAGTGGAAAATCTGACGGATTGCTCAGGAAAAGACTGATATTTATAGAGAGAAAGAGACGCAGATTGCTACTCACTCCAGAAAGCGTGTGATGTACTGGCGGCTGCACCGCGACCAGTTGGGTGGAGATGTTCCATACAGGAGCTGAGGAGACATGACAAACGGCCTTTTCCCAATTGGTTCGCAGTTGTTGCTGTTGCCATCATGTTCAATCCCGAAGCTGAAGCACAGAGTGGAGGATGATAATATGACAGGGCACTGACTAAAGGCAATGTTATATTATATGATTCCAGGCACTTTTTCATAAAATGGTCAACAAGAAGAGCTTTAAGTTAGATGGCTGGTAAACACTGACACTGGAGTCAAAAATTCTGATTTTCTTGATGTAAGGTTTTGATTCATCCGCTGTACATTTTATATTGATACAATGAAGAAAAAAAGGGATTTAGTTCAGATTGTATGTCACGAATCTGCACGCACACACATCCACCTGCTGTTTGATACAGTTCTCTAATCAGCCAATCCCTTGACAGCAGCACAATGCATCAAATCATGCAGAAACAAATCAAGAGCTTCAGCTAATTAATGTTCACTTCAAACATCAGAATGGAAAAAATTGTGATCTCAAAGTGTGACTTCCTTTAACTGTGGCATGGGTGTTGGTTTCAGCCAGATGGACTGGTTTGAGTATTTCAGAAACTGATTATCTCCTGGGGCTTTCACACACACAATAGTCTCTAGAGTTTACACAGAATAGTGTGAAAAACAAAAAAGACATAACATCGAGTGAGCAACAGTTCTGTGGGTGGAAATAAATGCCTTGTTGATAAGAGAGGTCAGAGGAAAAATGGCCAGATTGGTTCAAGTTTTTTTTGCCAGGAAGGATATAGTAACTCATATAATCACTCCTTACAACTGTGGTGAGCAGAAAAGCATCTCAGCAGGCAACAGCAGAAGAACACATTGGGTTCCACTCCTGCAGCCAAGAACAGGAATCTTAGAATCAAGAACAAGTTGTGAATTGGCTATAAGCCGTTGAGTGATTGAGAGATTGAGTGAGTGGAATAACTATCTATCCACATTCACTGGATTTTGAGAAAAATTCAAGTGAATTAAAGTACCTGGGGTCAACTGTGCAGGAAGGCAAGGCAAGGCAAGTTTATTTATATAGCACATTTCATACACAATGGCAGTTCAATGTGCTTTACAGAAGTAAAAACAAAAACCGTAAACAATAGAGAAATAAAATTACATAAAATAATTTCATCTTTATTCTAAAATAATTAATTAAAAGAATTAAAAGAATTAAAATAAAATAATAAGAATTAAACAATAGTAGAAATAAAATATTAAAATGCCAAAAAGAAAAAGGAGAAAAAGAAAGAGAAAGGGAAAAAAAAACTAGCAGAATAAAATAGAATAAAATTAAAGTAAATTTAAAACATGCAGAGAAAGTAAAGATTATAAAAAATGTAAAAATATTAATTATTTAACAGAAAGCATCTGAAAACAGCTTGGTCTTTAACCTAGATTTAAAGCTGCCAACAGCAGGAGCATTTTTAATGTCCTCTGGCAGTTGGTTCCATAGCTGTACTGCATAGTAGCTAAAAGCTGCTTCACCACACTTTGTTTTAACAACAGGTTTTAATAGTAAATTTTTCTGTTGCGATCTGGTAGATCTGATTGGGTTAGGCCGCTGCAACATATCAGAGAGGTAATTGGGCCCTGTACCATTTAGAGATTTGTACACCAGCAGCAATGCTTTAAAGTCAATTCTGTAGCTTACTGGAAGCCAGTGAAGGGACCTTAGAATTGGAGTAATGTGCTCTGTTCTTTTTGTTCGTGTGAGAACCCTAGCCGCTGCATTTTGAACCAGCTGAAGTCGTTTGATGGTCTTTTTTGGCAGGCCTGTGAAAAGGCCATTGCAGTAATCAACCCTACTAGAGATGAAGGCATGTATTAGTTTTTCCAGATCATGTTTTGACATAAGTCCTCTTAGTTTGGAAATGTTTTTTAGGTGATAAAATGCCGTTTTAGTGATTGCTTTCATGTGACTGTCAAAGTTTAGCTCGCTGTCAATGAAAACACCAAGATTTTTAACCATTTCTTTAGTTTTAATCCCTTTTGTGTCAAGAATAGTGGTAATCCTGAGTCTTTCATCTTTTTTTCCAAATAGAATTACTTCTGTTTTATCTGTGTTCAGCTGAAGAAAATTTTGTGACATCCAGCTATTGATTTGATCGATACACTGGTAGAGACATTCAAGGGGGGCATAATCATTTGGTGATAGAGCAAAATAAATTTGGGTATCATCTGCATAGCAGTGATACAAAATTGAATTTTTATTGATAATTTGCCCAAGTGGGAGCATATAAAGGTTGAAAAGTAATGGTCCAAGAATCGACCCCTGGGGGACACCACAGGTCAAGGGCATTGACGTTGAGGAACAATTTCCCAGGGTAACAAAGAAGCTTCTATCTTTTAAGTATGATTTTAACCAATTGATAACTTTACCAGTCAATCCAACCCAGTGTTCAAGTCGATATAGCAGTATGTTGTGATCAACAGTATCAAAAGCTGCACTGAGGTCCAGTAATACCAGGACCGATGTTTTGCCTGCATCAGTATTAAGATGTATGTCATTTATAACTTTAATCAGCGCTGTTTCAGTGCTATGATTGGCACGAAATCCTGACTGAAAATTATCAAAACGGCTGTTTGATATCAAGAAGGCAGTTAATTGATTGAAGACAATTTTTTCCAGGATTTTCCCGATGAATGGTAGATTTGATATTGGCCTGTAATTATTTAACACTGAAGGATCCAGATTATTTTTTTTAAGAAGGGGCTTTACAACAGCTTTTTTTAGGGACACAGGAACAACACCAGTCTCCAAGGATGTATTTATAATTTGAAGCACATCTGTAATTATAAGATGAAGAACAGACTTAAAAAAGTTGGTGGGCAGAATGTCCAGTTCAGATGTTGAGGAACTGAGATTTTGTACAGTTTTTTCAAGAGTCTCATAATCAATTAAACAAAATTCTGACATTGTGTTGAAGTTATCTATCTGTGTCATTGGTGATTGCAGTTTTTCAATTTTTTGCAACTGAAATATATTATGAGAAATATTCTGCCGTATTTTATCAATTTTACCTTTGAAGAAGGATGCAAACTCATTGCATTTATTAACTGAGAGAAGTTCAGGTGCTAATTGTGGTGGGGGATTAGTTAGCTTCTCTACTGTTGAAAATAGCACACGGGCATTGTTCATATTCCTGCTGATGATATTGGAGAAGAAAGACTGTCTTGCTTTACGAATTTCATAATTATAATTACAAAGCATCTCTTTATGGATTTGATAATGGATGTGAAGTTTAGATTTGCGCCATTTTCTTTCAGTCTTTCTACATTCTCTCTTTAGCAGTTTAACAGCCGGGTACTGCTTCCATGGTGCTTTCTGCTTATCATTGACTCTTTTTATTTTGAATGGAGCAATATCATCCATAATTTGGGTCATATTTAAATTAAAAAATTCCAGTAAATCATCTACAGAGTCTGACATTTTGGTTGAGTTCTGAGAGAGAGCTTGCTTAAAAAGAGCACATGTGCTTAGAGATGGATGCATTTGGAAGGAAAATGGGGGCTGTGATAGTGAGGTGTGAAAGAGAGTGCAGGCAGGGTGGAGCAGTTGGAGAAGGATTTCGGGAGTCATTTGTGATAGGAAAGTCCCAGCAAAAGTGAAAGGTAAGATGTATAAGACGGTAGTGAGACCAGCTGTGATGTATGGATTGGAGGCCGTACCCTTAACAAAGAGACAGGAGGCAAAGTTGGAGGTGGCGGAGTTGAGGATGTTAAGGTTTGCGATGAGAGTGACAAGGTTGGACAGGATAAGGAACGAGCACATCAGAGGGACAGCACATGTGGAGAGCTTGGGAATTAAGCTAAGAGAGATGAGACTGACATGGTACGGGCACATCCTGAGAAGAGATGCAGAGCATGTCGGAAGGAGAATGTTGAGGATGGAGCTTCCAGGCACACAAAAACGAGGAAGGCCAAAGAGGAGATGCATGGATGTGGTGAGAGAGGACATGAAAGTGGCAGGTGTGGTAGATAAGGATGCGGAAGACAGGGAGCAATGGAGACGAAAGATCCGCTGTGGCAACCCCTAATCGGGAGCAGCCAGAAGAAGATTCACTGGATTTTGAGAAACACAGCATTTTTATTTTTTGCAAATTCAAGAAATCAGAACTTTATACAAAACGTCAAACTGAATCATTTCCACTTAGAATGTAAACAAATTGGCGAAATGACACGAGCAATTTGTGAAAAATGCTATAATAATAATAATTCTTGAAAAAAAGATATATTCTTACCATCAAATACTTTTATTCCATATTTTGTTGTTGTTTTGTATTTTGTTTTCGAGTAGAGTTTTTATTTCATCCTCGGTTGGTTCAGCAACATGCTCTGCCATTTTGTTTTTCTCTACTCATGGTATATGCCATTGCTCATATCCAATGAATGTGGATGGAAATATTTTATATATATATATACACACACGGGGCGGCACGGTGGTGTAGTGGTTAGCGCTGTCGCCTCACAGCAAGAAGGTCCGGGTTCGAGCCCCGTGGCCGGCAAGGGCCTTTCTGTGTGGAGTTTGCATGTTGTCCGCGTGGGTTTCCTCCGGGTTCTCCGGTTTCCCCCACAGTCCAAAGACATGCAGGTTAGGTTAACTGGTGACTCTAAATTGACCGTAGGTGTGAATGTGAGTGTGAATGGTTGTCTGTGTCTATGTGTCAGCCCTGTGATAACCTGGCGACTTGTCCAGGGTGTACCCCGCCTTTCGCCCGTAGTCAGCTGGGATAGGCTCCAGCTTGCCTGCGACCCTGTAGAACAGGATAAAGCGGCTAGAGATAATGAGATGAGAGATATACACACACACACAGACAGTTATTCCATATGCACAATAATAAAGTGAACAATGCACCATGTAGCAGGACACATTGTGAATTTTTTCTCAAAATATATGCAGCAGGTTTTTAAGAAAGAAAACAGTCCATACTGACAAACTGAGGTTCGATATTTAGCCTGATGTCTGTACTTAAAAAAAAAAATTGGAGGGCTCTCAGAGTCCATACCTCTGCCAGGCTACAAACTCAGATTTACAGCAAAATCTAATCACCTGTTCCTTGGCCCGTGGCTCACCTTTCCTCAAAATTTAATCAAAATCCCTTCACTAATTTTTGAGTGACATTTCTGAGTGAGCAAACAAACAAACGGAGGTGAAAACATAACTTCACACAAAGTTGACGGAGGTAATAATTTAAAATTCTGAGACATAAATACAAAATATGGAAATATCCAAGAGAGGTGAATATTTATGCCATACACTGTAATCCCAGGCTGAAGAACTGGAGTTTAAAGGTTACTGCATGTATTTACACTACTGAATTAATACTGTGGTTTATATTCGCAGAATGACGTGATATAATGAGTGACTCATTGTGTCATTATTGTATAAATGAAAGTGATGATCAAAAGTCTCTCACATTCAGAAGATTTACAACCTCTGTCCATGTCTTTTATACACACAGCTGTGGTGTATATACAGGGCAGAGTGAATATATTGGGCTCTGTCTTGACGGCATGGCTGATGAGCTGCAAAAGTAAGCTTGTGGGTTAAGGCAAGGTTCAAGAAATGTGTCACCCTTAGGGCATGTTCTCTACTTTCTTCTCTTAGCTCTCGGCTTGGAATAAAATACTGCGATGCTTTCGTATTAATGTGAGTATGAAACTTCCTTCTAAAAATATAGAATATTCAGGTCTGCTCATGCTGCGTTGATGCTGCGCCAAGCATATAATGTGGAATGTCCAACCTCGGACTAGAAACACCAAAGAAAACGCCCCTTCAATTTGGAATTCCTACTTGTAAACTTGGGAAGGTCGACAGTTAACAAACTCATATATATTTATGATTTCAAATGAGTTATAATGTATATACAAATATTTGCCTGAGATCAATCAACATACAGATATATGTAGTAGCTTGTTAAATCCGTAACACTGATCATACACACATACAAAAGGTGTACTTGGAGATATCCGTGTTTTTTCCCACTTCGTAACTCGAAAGCACAGACAACAATGATGTAATTCTGAGTTCCGACTTCCCAGTACCGAGGTAAATCGAACACAACAATATGTCAAAGTAAACAATATGTTCAGATAAAATATACATTTTGACCAAGCAAATTATAATATTTTGTATTCAAATTTATATGTCTAAAAAAGGTCTCTCACCCATACTCAGCTGGGACAGGCGCCAGCTTGCCCGTGACCCTGCACAGGACAAGTGGTTATGGATAATGGATGGATGGATGGATGGATGGATGGATGGATGGATGGATGGATGACTAAAAAATAAAAAAAAAACATACTACCACCACCCCCTTTTCAGGGACCAAAACTCTCTTTGCAGATCCATCCTATCCCAGCTGACTATGGGCAAGAGGCAGGGTACACCCTGGATAAGTCCCCAGGTCATTGCAGGGCTGACACATACCGGTAGAGACAAACAACCATTCACACCTATGATCAATTTAGAGCCACCAATTAACCTAACCTGCATGTCTTTGGGGGAAACTAGAACACCTGGAGGAAACCCACACAAACATGGGAAGAACATGCAAATTCCACACAGAAAGGCCCCCATCAGCCACTGGGCTCAAACCGAGAACCTTCTTGCTCTGAGGTGAAAGTGCTAACCACTACACCACCATGCTGCCTGCAGCTCGCTAGTGAAGGTAAAAATGTCATATCAAGGAGCATATTTTAGGTAATGCGGGCTGTGCACTTTAACTGCCTTAAAAACACTAAATAAATCAAGAAAACAATAAAAACAATAAAAGAACATGAGTAACTACAAGAAATGGTGAAAAAGGTAAAAAAAAAAAAAAAGAAGATGGGTGGAATGCATGCGGTGACCATGAGATACTTAACAACATTATATATATACAGTGGTATGCAAAAGTTTGGGCACCCCTGGTCAAAATTGCTGTTACTGTGAACAGTTAAGCAAGTTGAAGATGAAATGATCTCCAAAAGGCATAAAGTTAAAGATGACTCATTCCCTTTATATTTTAAGCAAAAACATTTTTTTATTTTCATCCTTTACATTTTCAAAATGACAAAAAAGGAAAAGGGCCCGAAGCAAAATTTGGGCACCCTGCATGGTCAGTACCTAGTAACACCCCCTCTGGCAAGTATCACAGCTTGTAAACACTTTTTGTAGCCAGCTAATAATCTTTCAGTTCTTACCTGGGGGATTTTCACACATTCGTCCTTGCAAAAGGCTTCCAGTTCTGCAAGTTTCTTGGGCTGTCTTGCATGCACTGCTCTTTTGAGATCTATCCACAGATTTTCAATGATGTTTAGGTCAGGGGACTGTGAGGGCCAGGGCAAAGCCTTCAGCTTGTGCCTCTTGAGGTATTCCATTGTAGATTTTGAGGTGTGTTTTGGATCATTGTCTTACTGTAGGACCCATCGTCTTTTTAACTTCAACTTTTTTATAGATGGTGTGATGTTTGCTTCCAAAATTTGCTGGTATTTATTCGAATCCATGCTTCCCTTGACCAATGAAATGTGCCCTGTGCCACTGGCTGGAACACAATCCCAAAGCATGATCGAGCCACACCCATGCTTCAGAGTTGGAGAGGTGTTCTTTTCCTGGAATTTGGCACCCTTTTTTCTCCAAACATACCTTTGCACATTGTGGCCAAAAAATTATATTTTGATTTCATCAGTCCACAGGACTTGTTTCCAGAATGCATCAGGCTTATTTAGATGTTCATTTGCAAACTTCAGACGCTGAATTTTGTGGCTAGAATGCAGGAACGGTTTTCTTCTGATGACTCTTCCATGAAGCTCATATTTGTTCAGGTGTCACTGCATAGTAGAACAGTGCACCACCACTCCAGGGTCTGCTAAATCTTTCTGAAGGTCTTTTGCAGTCAAACAGGGTTTTTATTTGCCTTTCTAGCAGTCCAACGAGCAGTTCTTTCAGAAAGTTTTCTTCATCTTCCAGACCTCACCTTGATCTCCACTGTTTCTGTTAACTACCATTTCTTAATAATATTAAAATCTGAGGAAACAGCTACCTGAAAACACTTTGCTACATTCTTGTAGCCTTCTCCTGCTTTGTGAGCATCAATTATTTTATTATTCAGAATGCGAGGGAGTTGCTTAGAGGAGCCCATGGCTGTTGATTTTAGGGACAAGTTTGAGGAGTCAGAGAATTTATACAGCTTTGAAATCTGCATCATCTGACCTCTCCTAATGAAGAATTTGAACAAGCCACAGCTCAATAAGCTAATTAAGGTCTGGAACCTTGGTAAAAGTTACCTGAGAACTCAAATGTATTGGGGTGCTCAAACTTTCGCATGGTGTTCCTTTTCGTTTTTCACTCTCCAATTGTCTCATTCATCTCATTATCTCTAGCCGCTTTATCCTTCTACAGGGTCGCAGGCAAGCTGGAGCCTATCCCAGCTGACTACGGGCGAAAGGCGGGGTACACCCTGGACAAGTTGCCAGGTCATCACAGGGCTGACACATAGACACAGACAACCATTCACACTCACATTCACACCTATGGTCAATTTAGAGCCACCAGTTAACCTAACCTGCATGTCTTTGGACTGTGGGGGAAACCGGAGCACCCGGAGGAAACCCACGCGGACACGGGGAGAACATGCAAACTCCACACAGAAAGGCCCTCGCCGGCCCCGGGGCTCGAACCCAGGACCTTCTTGCTGTGAGGCGACAGCGCTAACCACTACACCACCGTGCCGCCCCTCTCCAATTGTACAAAACAAAAATAATACACAAATCTTGCAGAAAACACTGTAAAGAAATGCGTCGTCTTTACCTTTATGCCTTTTGGTGATCAGTTCATCTTCTGCTCACTTAACTATTCACAGTAACAGACACTTTCAGTAAGGGTGCCCAAACTTTTGCATGCCACTGTGCGTGTGTGTGTATATATGAACAAGTCGAAGATGAGTTTTAGTTCAGTATCATGCTAGTTGAATGGAATATATCTGATATACCACGAAAAAGTTAGCCAATATTATTATTATTATTATACATTCTCTTTTCCAGTTTTTCAATGTCCGCTAGTATGCTTTTCTCTTGTAAACAGAGGGGAACCATCAGGGCCTTCTAGGCCTTCAGAGAAGCCCAAACATATCAGCATCCTCAAAGGCCAACGTGAGCTTACCCGTGAGTCTGCGCCATCAGCGCAGCAGTGAAGTCACCTTCCAGCCAGTGTAGCATTCATCAGTAGTGTTAGCGAATGCTAATACAGCAGTCAAGCCAGTGCTATCAAGAGCAAGCAGCACAAGCTAATGACCAAGAAACTAAGATTTCTGTCTCCAGACTCCTCTTCCATGCTGCACGCTCGCTGTAGTATTTTTCACTCAGATTTAAATATTCATTTCCCTGTGTAATTTACTTAGTTACTTTTAAAATCAACACTGACAACTACACACAATGGAGCGACCTGGCAGCCTGCCACTAATCCCTTGCAAAATCCTTTGCCCTGTCGCTTTGTTGATGTCTGGCTAAGTTTTGCCTGAGCTCAAGTCCCAGCTCTAATAGTAATGGTTCGCCACTGCTTGTAAATATGTGTGAAGAATATCTAATGAAGGTTTGGTAGCCTTTCAGGTGTTCAACGCGTCTTTCCCTTTCCCAGCGGACAAGGAAATGGTTCTGTGCATGCACAGCAGAAAACTCTTTCATTGGATATTCGCATCAGCGCCGACATGTGATGTCATGTTGTCTTGACAACCATGCAATATCATAAACCATATTCAACGCTCATTCTCCATTGCGTATAGTGACTTAATACATGTCGGATAAGTGATATGCTAACAATATTACATGCTATCAAACCAAATGAATGAAACCCACTAGAAGGGAACAGAACACGTTTTTATTCCATCAAAAAAGTGTCCTGTATGTATAATCATTCCCAATATTTCACTCCAATCACATCACTGCCAGTGTTTTCCTGCTGACTAGATGCGCACTATCAAAATGGTGAAGCAGTTTAAAATTAAAATTCTTTTGATTAACTTGCGTAATTTTTTTGTGGATGTGTCCATATAATATAAAGAACATTTCATGGTGGCGCGAAAATATGAAGTTTATCTTATGATGAAAAATATATCCCTTGTTCACTCGTGATATATACATTTACCACTCGAAGTTAAACTTCATATCTTCGCACCATTGTGTAACATACTGTCTCAGTATAGAGTTTACTCTATATAACGTGCCTTGACCTGACTTTACTTGTGAGACTGACCAGAGAAGAAAAGACAGCATATGAAAAGAAGTGAAAAACCCCCACAGTTCCTGAGTGGTGCACTCGTAAAGTGTTTGACATGGGGGTCAGGAGATCACTGTTTCTGTCTCAGTTTAAAAAGCTGTATGTGGCAGATTTATGTTGTGCTAAAAAGCACCCTTATACTCCCAGACTGGTGGCTCTTGGGCAATGGAAGGAGAACTAACGAAATATTAGACAGATTTTAATGTCGTTAACATTCAAAATGCAGCCATTATGAAATATACATACAGTACAGTATAATATTGGTTTTTTTTCCACAAATGTAATAATTTTAATGATAAGTTTACATTTTGCTCCAGTTTGGTCCAAAAGAAGCAAATAAACAGTATGTCATACATCATCCCCAGCCTGTTAGGTCAGAACAGAGGGTAAGGTCATATAGATATTTCTGCACTGCCTGAAAGTGGAGCTCCTGATGAGTATCTCATCTCATTATCTCTAGCCGCTTCATACTGTTCTACAGGGTCGTAGGCAAGCTGGAGCCTATCCCAGCTGACTACGGGCGAAAGGCGGGGTACACCCTGGACAAGTCACCAGGTCATCACAGGGCTGACACACAGACACAGACAACCATTCACACTCATGGTCAATTTAGAGTCACCAGTTAACCTAACCTGCATGTCTTTGGATTGTGGGGGAAACCGGAGCACCCGGAGGAAACCCATGCGGACACGGGGAGAACATGCAAACTCCACACAGAAAGGTCCTCGCCGGCCACGGGGCTCGAACCCGGACCTTCTTGCTGTGAGGCGACAGCGCTAACCACTACGCTTGTGTAGTGTAGCGTATTAAGCGTCAATAAATTGCTGCACTGTCTTGTGACATTACCGTGATACCACTAATGAGATACGCATCGCAGTTACAAATGCATATTTATTCCTTTGACACTGCATGCCATGCGCCAGGAACAATACCATGACATTTATTATGGTGTGACTCTGCTGGGTGCCTGGTGGACAGCAGTGAACCAGCGCTTTCACTTTATATCATTACTATAGAGTTACCATCGAACATTAACGGACATAAGAACTAATTGAGATCGATCTGTGGTAGGTTTAGATTATCTACAACTAAGGAAAGATGCTCATAATTGCTACTGAACTATACAGTAATTATGTTTACATGAGTGTGCAGAGTAAGAAATTGTTCAGGTTAAAAAAGCATACAGTGCAAAGATACGTTGCCTGCTATGAAAACAAAAAATTTTTTCGTCAATATGTTCTGTAAAATGTGTTAGCCAGTAATCGCACATTATTTTTTAAAAAGCAAGTTAAAAATAAGCGCTGGATAAAAACCCAACTATCTTATGTCAATAAAGATACAAATTTCATTGTCCAGTGGTCAAGTTGCCTTGCACTTACGATTGAGTTCCCTGTGGTGGTATACGAACATTGTTTGGTTGCAAAAGCCATCAAGAATCAGGTTGATTTATTCCCATCTGGAGCTTTGCTCCACTATGACAGCATTTTTGTGAAGATTATCATCTTGACAGCATTCGGACTAAAACCCCCAAACGTCTTACAGAAGTATTCCAAAGTCTTATAGATCTTTATAGATTAGCCCACTCACAATTCAGCACCTGACCTTCTAGTATAATTCTGGCTACAATGAAAGCTATCATTTAGCATGGACAAGACTGTCAACTGATCTTAAAATTTCATGCTCCAGGTGAGGCTCGAACTCACAACCTCGGCATTGCTTCACTTGTACTGCTGTATAAGTACCGCGCGCTAGCCGATTGCGCCACTGGAGCACGTTAATTGACAAATGCAACATTAAGGATGTGCTCTTACAGAAATCTACTGACAGTGCTCAGCGTAAATGAGTACACCCCCTTTGAAAAGTAACATTTTAAACAATATCTCAATGAACACAAACAATTTCCAAAATGTTGACAAGACAAAGTTTAATATAACATCTGTTTAACTTATAACCTGAAAGTAAGGTTAATAATATAACTTAGATTACACATTTTTTCAGTTTTACTCAAATTAGGGTGGTGCAAAAATGGGTACACCCCACAACAAAAACTACTACATCTAGTACTTTGTATGGCCTCCATGATTTTTAATGACAGCACCAAGTCTTCTAGGCATAGAATGAACAAGTTGGCGACATTTTGCAACATCAATCTTTTTCCATTCTTCAACAATGACCTCTTTTAGTGACTGGATGCTGGATGGAGAGTGATGCTCAACTAGTCTCTTCAGAATTCCCCATAGGTGTTCGATTGGGTTCAGATCAGGAGACATGCTTGGCCACTGAATCACTTTCACCCTGTTCTTCTTCAGAAATCCAACAGTGGCCTTAGATGTGTTTAGTCATGTTGGAAAAGTGCATGATGGCCAAGGGCACAGAGTGATGGTAGCATCTTCTCTTTCAGTATAGAGCAATACATCTGTGAATTCATGATGCCATCAGTGAAATGCAGCTCCCTGACACCAGCAGCACTCAGGACACTGCCACCACGTTTTACTATAGGCACCATGCATTTTTCTTTGTACTCCTCACCTTTGCGACGCCATACAGTTTTGAAGCCATCAGTTCCAAAAACATTTATCTTGGTCTCATCACTCCAGAGTCCCAGTAGTCTTCATCTTTGTCAGCATGGGCCCTGGCAAACTCTAGGGAGGCTTTTTTTGTGCCTGGGCTTTAGGAGAGGCTTCTTTCATGGACGGCATCCATGCATGCCATTCCTCTGCAGTGTACGCCGTATTGTGTCACGGGAAATAGTCACCCCAGTTTGGCTTTCTACTTCTTTAGATAACTGCAGTGAACTTGCATGCCATTTTCTTCAACCCTTCTCATCAGAAGACGCTCCTGTCGAGGTGTTAACTTCCGTGGACGACCTGGACGTCTCTGTGAGACGGTTGCAGTTCCATCTTTCTTAAATTTTTGTACCACTTTTGCTACAGTATTCTGACTGATAAGTAAAGCTTTGCTGATCTTCTTGTAGCCTTCACCTTTGTGGTGCAAAGAAATTATTTTCTTTGGGGAATTCTGAAGAGACAATTTGAGCATCACTCTCCATCCAGCATCCAGTCACTAAAAGAGGTCATTGTTGAAGAATGGAAAAAGACTGATGTTGCAAAATGTCGCCAACTTCTTCATTCCATACCTAGAAGACTTGGTGCTGTCATTAAAAATCATGGAGGCCATACAAAGTACTAGATGTAGTAGTTTTTGTTGTGGGGTGTACTCATTTTTGCACCACCCTAATTTGAGTAAAACTGAAAAATGTGTAATCTAAGTTTATATTAATAGAATTGAGGAATGTGTTAAGGACATTAGACACTGGATGCTTATTAATTTCCTTCTGCTTAACTCTGACAAGACTGAAGTACTTGTGCTAGGACCACATACAGCTAGAAGTAAGTTTTCTGATTACACAGTGACTATGGATGGCCTTTCTGTTTCTTCACGTGCAGCAGTAAAAGACCTCGGAGTGATTACTGACCCCAGTCTTTCATTCGAAACTCACATTGATAACATCACCCGGATAGCTTTCTTTCATCTCAGAAATATTGCTAAGATAAGAAATTTAATGTCATTGCATGATGCAGAAAAACTAGTCCATGCTTTCGTTACCTCCAGGTTGGATTATTGTAATGCCTTACTGTCTGGATGTTCCAATAAGTGCATAAACAAGCTCCAGTTAGTTCAAAATGCAGCAGCAAGAGTCCTTACTAGAACTAGAAAATATGACCACATCACGCCTGTCTTATCCACACTGCATTGGCTCCCAATCAAATTTCGTATTGATTATAAAATACTACTATTGACCTTTAAAGCACTAAATGGTCTCGCACCACAGTACCTGAGTGAACTTCTGCTCCTCTATGACCCGCCACGCCTACTTAGATCAAAAGGTGCAGGCTATCTGCTGGTACCTCGTATAGTGAAGGCTACATCAGGGGGCAGAGCCTTTTCTTACAAAGCCCCACAGTTATGGAACAGCCTTCCAAGTAATGTTCAGGAATCAGACACAGTCTCAGCATTTAAGTCTAGGCTGAAAACATATCTGTTTAGTCAAGCCTTTTGTTAATGGTGTTTATGAGGTAAAGGAGTAGATCTGGAGGGTCCTCAGACATAGAGTGTTTTGGTAAACTGGGATGTATGGATGCTGTCAGTCCCCACTCGCTTGCTCACTCGAGTTTGTTGACGGTGTAGTGGCTGGCTGCTTTATGTCCCGGGGCTCCCTCATGCCTGTGTTACCTTCTGGCTCTCTCCTTTTAGTTATGCTGTCATAGTTAGTTGCCAGAGTCCCTGCTTGTACTCGGTGCAATATGTATACTGCTCCTACTTATTCAGGTGACATTGGGCATACCTAACAACCTGTGTTTTCTTTCCCTCCCCCCCACCCCAAATCTGTCCCTCTGAGTTACATGGAGTCAACAGGAAATCTTTTGGTGGAGAGGGTGGAGACCTCGACTGGCTATCGTAGCCTGCAGGGAATCGGCCGTCAGACATTCTGTCGCATGTCCCAGACCTGGTGAAATGTAACTGAATTGTCTTGGCCAGCCCTAAGGGTCCCATCTGCATCTCATCATTGCTGAGGAGTGTGCTCCCATCACCCAATCAAGCATCCAGCCAGAGCAGGTCATGATATTTTTTACCATATTAACATGCCATTGTTGTGTGTTATGCCTGATGTAAAGACTCTCATCTCTGCGAGCCTACCACACAGATTTAATACTTGTCATTTTTAGGGCATACCTAACAACCTGTGTTTTCTTTCTCTCCCCCCCCCAATCTGTCCCTCTGAGTTACATGCTGATCCTGGGATTGAGATGCTGGCCTCTTCTGCCCCTCGGACCTGCTTGATCCATCCTGGTGCCCTGTGTCTGGTCGGAGTTTTATCGCACCGCTCCTGTGAAGGACGGCCCCATGAGGACAGTTGAGGGTTATACCTGTTAAAACTGTTAATATTATAGTCAGGCTGTCTGTTGTTGCCCAAATGAGGATGGGTTCCCTTTTGAGTCTGGTTCCTCTCGAGGTTTCTTCCTCATGTCGTCTGAGGGAGTTTTTCCTTGCCACCGTCGCCACAGGCTTGCTCATTGGGGATAGATTAGGGATAAAATTAGCTCATGTTTTAAGTCGTTCAAATTCTGTAAAGCTGCTTTGCGACAATGTTTATTGTTAAAAGCGCTATACAAATAAACTTGATTTGATTTGACTTGATTTGATATATTATTAACCTTACTTTCACGTTATAAGTTAAACAGATGTTATATTAAACTTTGTCTTGTCAACATTTTGGAAATTGTTTGTGTTCATTGAGATATTGTTTAAAATGTTACTTTTCAAAGGGGGTGGACTCATTTACGCTCAGCACTGTATCGACAGAGTTCAATACAAAGCAGAGTTCCTGTTCGCACCCTAAAGTTGATTACTTTCCTATAAGAGCATTTCTTGAAGGGTTTTGTTCCTTTTGTACAACAGTAAATTACCAGTAAATTATTTATTAAACAAAGACATATCATCCTGTTTATTCACTTTTTAGTCTTTTCCTCACCAGGTTTTTCTTTCTCTCTTGAAGTTAATAAAACAAACAAACAAAAAAAATAGCCTCAATGAGGCTATAACTCATATTGGCCAAGATGCCCATGAAATCGTAAATATGGCAGGTGGCACCACCATCTTGGCAACTTTTAGGCACACCCACCTGGGGAACATTGTATGTGAGTTTGATTGAAATCTGATCAATCCTATAGGAGGAGTAACAATTTTTGTAAATTGTGGACGGATGGCAGATGACGTGCGATCGCATGGGCTCATCTGGCCTGGCCTATGGCCGGATGAGCTAGAAAGCAGTCTGTCATCCTGAAGACTTTCTTGTTTCAGGAAAAGTTTCCCTCTGACTGTTACAAAGTACTGACACTGGAGACTCCTTCCACAAATGATAAATAAACGTCTACTTACAGAAAACCGTAGGTGCTAAAGAAGGCAACTGGACTTGCTTGAAATTCATGAACATGTATCATCTCTCATCCGAAAGGCTTCTTCAGTTCTGTCTGACCAGTGGGGAGTTCCAGGTATTTATCCTCTAGTGGACTAAAAGCAACCCTAAGGAGAGTCGTTGAGGTTACATGGGTCGTTGACCCTCTCAGTCATCCTGTAGGTGTTAGGGTCAGTGGAGGCCGGGTGTGAATGGTGTTAGCAGCCTAGAGGGTCATTAGGGTGGTCTGTGGGTCGTTGGCTCTCTCAGCCATCATGTGTCATTGAAGTCAGCTGAGTCTTGGTGTGGATGTGTATTCAGTTTTCTGGGAAGTGTGTCAAGGACTGCATTGTAGGTGGCTGATAAGTGGTCAGACAGAACTGAAGAAGCCTTTCAAATGAGAGGTGAAACGTCTTCAAGAATTTCAAGCAAGTCCAGTTGCCTTCTTTAGCATCTACATGTACGGTTTACTATGACCTGGATGACTGAGCTCCTTCACAGACATATTTCCATGCACTTTGGGATGAGAACCCTTCGACTGGTGCAGGAGTATAAGAGGACTTCCAAAAAACTTTCTACTTATCAGCCACCTACAATGCAGTCCTTGGCACACTTCCCAGAAAACTGAATACACATCCACACCAAGACTCAGCTGACTTCAATGACTCACATGATGGCAGAGAGAGCCAGTGACCCACAGATCACCTTAATGACAGTCTAGGCTGCTAAAACAATTCACACCTGGCCTCCAGTGACCCTAACACCTACAGGATGACTGAGGTGGGGTTTACATTAGACCGTATCAGCGGATCATCAAATTAACGTTTTTAAAACGATTAGTGTGCACACAGCAACGCCAATACACGATTTGCGTGCACACAGCAACGCCAATACACGGATACGCTCGGCTCCGCAGGCATCCTGCGCTCCAAATCACTCCGCCCTGAACAACGAGTGCCCTCTGGAGGGTGCGCACTCCGGCCCTGCGCAGCTCACAGAGCGCGCGAGTGGAGCGCACGAGCAGTGATTCGGGACTGAGCCGCTGTGTGTGTGATCTCAGTGCATGTCGGGCATGCGCGTCACTTACCACTTGCAAGTGGAAGGATGTCAAGCCTAAAGACAATCATAACTACACAATGGGCAGTATTTGCATCAGTATTTGCAGTATTTTCATACTTTTATACTCTTTAATGAAAGGTGATACAAGGCGGAAGGCCGCGCCGTTTTTCAGCAGTCGCGTCACATGACCAACGCCAGCGAATCAGGAAGGTGGATGTCACAGTGACGATGTCCAATGACGACGCCAGCTAGAGCTCAGCACAGCGTATCCACGTATTCTCAATGTTTACACAGCACCGGACCAGACACGATCTGGATTGAATACGTGAACGCATGCATTAATATAAACCTGTAATTTATCTTACAACTTGTCAGAGCTGATGTAAGCAATATTTGATTGGTTTTTTAAGAAAATTTAATTGATGCAAATATTAATTGTAATTTATATCTCCTGTGTTTTCATGGAGACATGGAACTCCATGATAATGATCATCATATACACGATGCCAGTCACCCTCTGCACACCGTCATCAGCAACCAGAGGAATCTGCTCAGTGATAGAATGCTCCTTCCCAAGTGCAGGACTGACAGACTTAAAAACTCCTTTGTCCCTCACGCCATCAGACTGTACAACTCCTCTCTGGGGGGGAGGAAGGGTAACAGGAGGACAGAGGATGGGAAGGAGCAGTAGCCTAGCCTGACAAAAAGCAATACTGGACAATGTGCAATATAAATGTGCAATACCTCTCCTGCTGGACTTTTTTTTTCCTCTCCATATCTTATTCTTTTTTATATTTGTATATGTAAATACTTAATTTAATTTAATTTATCTAGAAGTTTTCTCTATTTTCTATTCTCTGTTTATCCTGTAATGATGATGCTGGAATTTTAATTTCCCTGAGGGAACCCTCCCAAAGGGATCAATAAAGTTCTATCTAATCTAATCTAATCTAATCTAATCTAATCTAATCTAATCTAATCTAATTTAATCTAATCTAATCTAATCTAATCTAATCTAATCTAATCTAATCTAATCTAATCTAATCTAATCTAATCTAATCTAATCTAATCTAGACTGTTCCCCCAAATACTTATCACAGGAGTTACAAGAAAACACACAACACCCACGCCTCCAAAACCACCTTGCAAGACAAAATCAAACATAACATAGCATCCTTCTGATGAAAACCACATTCAACTTCACACCCCCATCCCTTTATGATGCGTCGTCTGCATACAGATGTGCTGCGATTCCGCTTTTAAAACCTCATTTATGTGCTTGGTGAGGTGGCACTGACTCCGACACAGAAACTGACACCACTCCTCACTATCAGACAGATAGGAAATTGGCAACTCATTGAGATCCCTTGCTATTACCTTTAACCCAGGCTTGTTTATGAAGTTTAATCTGAGCGCTCTGTCCAACACAACACCCACTGTACTTCCAGTGTACACAAATGAGAACAATCAAAGCAGGAGAATCACATTTTACGCACTTCACAGTTATCTCTCTTTGCCTCACGTTACACTCCACTGTAATCGCTTTATGCCTGTTATGCTATTGCTATTCCCTTGTAACAGGTAAATAAAACGGTAAAGTCCCTGCAAAAGTTAATGTATTCGAATACATACTGTTCGATTGAAAGAAGCTTGCTAGTTAAAGGAAAACAAAACCCAAAAATAAACTCTGTTTGCTGATCATGGCAAGTGCCCTGATGTGTCCTTCACGCGATTAAATTAAAAATAAAGCATTCTAACAAAAACTTATCCATTTTAAAAGTTATGATATTGCTGAAAATTTACTTACCCGACCACAACCATTTGCAGTGAAATCAGATATCTCCCTGTGATGGAACTGGTTCACTAGTATGCTGTTTGCCTTTGTTACACAGAGCTATCAAATAAAGGTTTCTAATTCTAATAAATAAATAAATCCCCAGGTGCCACTACACTCTCTCTCTCTCTCTCTCTCTGTGGTGACTGTTTCAGATGGATTAAATGCAGAGAAAGAATTTCACTGTGCTGTAATGTATATGTGACAAATAAAGGCTTTTAATTCTAAAAAAAATCCCCAGGTGCCACTACTCTCTCTCTCTCTCTCTCTCTCTCTCTCTGTGTGTGTGTGTGTGTGTGTGTGTTCACTGCTTCAGATTGGTTAAATGCAGAGAAAGAATTTCACTGTGCTGTCATGTATATGTGACAAATAAAGGCTTCTAATTTAAAAAAAAAATCCCCAGGGGCCACTACGCTCTTTCTCTGTCTCTGTCTCTCTCTGTCTGTCTGTATGTGTGTTGACTGTTTCAGATTGGTTAAATGCAGAGAAAGAATTTCACTGTGCTGTCATGTATATGTGACAAATAAAGGCTTCTAATTCTAAAAAAGGGCGGCATGGTGATGTAGTGGTTAGCGCTGTCGCCTCACAGCAAGAAGGTCCGGGTTTGAGCCCCGTGGCCGGCGAGGGCCTTTCTGTGTGGAGTTTGCATGTTCTCCCCGTATCCGTGTGGGTTTCCTCCGGGTGCTCCGGTTTCCCCCACAATCCAAAAGACATGCAGGTTAGGTTAACTGGTGACTCTAAATTGACCGTAGGTGTGAATGTGAGTGTGAATGGTTGTCTGTGTCTATGTGTCAGCCCTGTGATGGCCTGGCGACTTGTCCAGGGTGTACCCCGCCTTTCGCCCGTACTCAGCTGGGATAGGCTCCAGCTTGCCTGCGACCCTATAGAACAAGATAAAGCGGCTAGAGATAATGAGATGAGATGAATTCTAAAACAAAATCCCCAGGTGCTGCTATGTGCTCTCTCTCTCTCTCTCTCTTTCTCCCTCTCTCTGTGTGCATGTGTTCACTGCTTCTGATGTGTTAAATGCAGAGAAAGAACTTCACTGTGCTGTAATGTCTATGTGACAAATAATGGCTTCTAATTCTAAAAATCTACTCAGAAATTTTCTGTAATCATGTGATTTTTACTGGCAACAAAATACGCAAATCAACAGACTTCACTTTTGTGAAGTTCAAATCTCACTCAGCGAGATAACGCATATGCAGTACTGACAGATACTAGTAAACAATGTCCGCTGTCATCGCAATGCGATTCTTGACATCTAAAAAGATTGCTTTTCTCAGTGAATAAAAAAAAGAAAAGCATGTCACATAAAAATGCAAAGAAAAAAAGTTTAAAAAATAAAAAACACTCTGAGCAACGAGTGTTTATAGTCAGCACAAGGCTTCCCAAGGCTGGGTATGTGTCTGCTCACTGTTTAATTGTGTGTGTGTGTGTTTTCACTGTTTCAATGATCAGGTTTATTTTTACAGCCAAACGCCTGACATTCGGGCATCTTCAGGGTTGTTTGTAACAATTTAGAAGC
This sequence comes from Neoarius graeffei, assembly GCF_027579695.1. Taxonomy (NCBI): domain Eukaryota; kingdom Metazoa; phylum Chordata; class Actinopteri; order Siluriformes; family Ariidae; genus Neoarius; species Neoarius graeffei. The sequence continues at coordinate 14,532,446 of NC_083583.1, read as the reverse complement.
GCTGTATATACACTAGGCCAGTTTCAGTAAATCATGTGGCGAGTTGAACCTCGGAGAGAGTAAGATGGCAGCGCCCAGTGACATTGTTTTTCGCAGTTGAACACTCGAACATGTCTTGTATGGATATTTTCTGTCAGTATAAAGGAGTTTACTTTTTGGGTCTTGTTTGGCTTTAAGACTTTTTTTAACACTTACCCACCTCAAACAAGGCATACAGCGTTAATACTGGTTTTCAACAGTGCTTCCGTGAGTGCTACCGTGAGTGGTTAGCGTATGCTGCAATACAGATGTAAGTGGGGAGTCAAACTCTCACGGTTACCAGAGGACTAGCCCCCCAATGTAACCCTAGCTGTATAGGTGAGAGGCCAAGGGCTACAGAAACAGAGATCGGCGCCACCCAATGCACCTTAAGGGCCTGGTTAGTACTAGGATGGGAGACTGCCTGGGAAGACCAGGGCATGGCATGGGAAGGACTTTAGACTTTAAATATAACAGTGCTACTGAATTCTTCATACTGATTGGTCAGAAGATGCTGATTATTTTTTTAATAACAGTATATAACACTAAATCATGTGCTGTTCTAATACATTATTGTTTCGATAGTAACATCTCACTCTTGTGTTGGACTTATATGGTGGATACGCCACAGAGACCACTTTTCAACCAACAGGGAACGGGTTCTGTTCTGTTTCACACATCAAATTTTGAACCGTTCAGAGCATTTCGGTCAAAAATCAATTGGTTGATTTTTGGAAGCTGAAAAATTGGTTCCCAGCTGGAACCAAAATATAGCTGTTTTTTTCCAGTACGAACCATGATGACATCAGTGGGCATGTCATTAGTTTGGAGAGGAAGTGGAGCACAGTAATGGAGAACACAGTGGAAAAGGATACATCTTCAGAAAAAATGGACCGAAAACAAATATCTGCAACAACAGAACAAAAGCTTGCAGGTAATCAATGCGCATCGCCATTTTGCGACTCCTGTTTACTCCCGTTGCGAATTGTGCAACGCCCTCCATTCATGACACATCCTTGATTCCAACGTTTCCGTTCAAAACTGGTGAATACGTAGGCTGGTTCGCTAGCTGTACCAAGGTTCAAAGAATCCTGAACAGAACCGGTTCAAGAACCCGTTCCCTGTTGGTCAAAAAGGGGTAATAAAGGGATTAAAAAATGTGTAACTGTGGATATGGCAAGGTTTTCTCTGAGGAGATGTTTATTTAACATTTATGGAAGGAGTCTCCAGTGTCAGTGCTTTGTAACAGTCAAAACTCAAAGGTTGTAAAGTTGTAACTTCATGATTTCCATCTCATGACAGAGAGCTTTGCAGATTCTCAGTAACAAGACAAGCTGTATTTTTTGACAGGAAGTGATTCACGTCCAATTCATATGAAAATCATACCTATGTATAAATATATCACTACTGTCAGTCTTGCTGATTTCCAGCTTTTGCAATTTGACTTCCATTTCTATTCAAAATAACTTGCATTCAAATCTTTTCCTGCTTGGAGAAACAGAGCCATGTACAAAAATAAATCATTTTCAGTATCATTCCACTTTGATTAACAATATACTGTAATTAATAATGCATGATCAGTGTTAGTGGAGGACGTACTTGTGTCCCAGCTCGTGTGCTATGGTGAAGGCCAGCGGCAGACCTGTGTCCTCATTGATGCTGCAGCTGCGATGAGGCTGACACATTCCCGCCACATGAGAGAGCCCGAGCGTCTCACAGGGCTTGTTAGCGGACGCACAAATATCTTTCCTGTGCCAAAGAGAAGTGTTACTCATGCCTATATTAAGCACAGAAACCTCTCCTAGAACTCATCTTACCTCCTGGCCATATTTCATTCCCTAAACACTGAGCAGTTTGGAAGTCTTTATTCCTCTTATTGCTATGCAGAGCAAGTGCAACAACAACTTACAAGCAGAAATAGCTCAAAACATTGCTGAAAGGCAGAAAGTAATATATAATGAAACATATAACAGGCACTAGTACCATAGAATATCAGATGATACAAGAGAGACTATATTTTTGGTGACTTTTACAAAAGCACAAGTTTTTATTCAGCAACTCGAGCAGTATAGCTGTCATATAACTTTCCTGCTGTAAAGAAATAAAGATGCTAGCTATCGTTTATGTGAGAACACGTCCAATCTAGCCAAAACATTGGTCGGATTCTTGCTGACTTTTTGTTCAGGGCATAAAATGATGCATAACATTCAAAACATTGTTCAGAGATGGTCATTTTCATATCCATTTTTTTTCTGTACAAAGTTTCCCTTAGTCTATTTTAATGCACTTAAATCGCTAACTAATTCGTCATGCATTATTATGGACAACTAAAACATGGGACTGTGCAGCACACTGGACTTTTTATATATATATATATATATATATATATATATATATATATATATATATATATAAGGCACGCTGCAATACAGATGCGAGTGGGGAGTCAAACTCTTGCGGTTACCAGAGGACTAGCCCCCCACTGTAACCCTAGCTATGTAATAGGCGAGAGGCCAAGGGCTACGGAAACGGAGATCAGCGCTGCCCTATGCGCCACATGGCGTGGGAAAGGACTTTGACTGATATATACTGTATATATACATTATATATACAACCCCAATTCCAAAAATGTTGGGACGCTGTGTAAACTAAATAAAAACAGAATGCAATAATTTGCAAATCATGAAAACCCTATAGTTCATTGAAAATAGTACAAAGACAACATATCAAGTGTTGAAACTGAGAAATTTTATTCATTCATCTCATTATCTCTAGCCACTTTATCCTGTTCTACAGGGTCGCAGGCAAGCTGGAGCCTATCCCAGCTGACTACGGGCAAAAGGCGGGGTACACCCTGGACAAGTCGCCAGGTCATCGCAGGGCTGACACATAGACAACCATTCACACTTACAGTCAATTTAGAGTCACCAGTTAACCTAACCTGCATGTCTTTGGACTGTGGGGGAAACTGGAGTACCCGGAGGAAACCCACGCGGACAACATGCAAACTCCGCACAGAAAGGCCCTAGCTGGCCACGGGGCTCGAACCCGGACCTTCTTGCTGTGAGGCGACAGCACTAACCACTACACCACCGTGCCGCCCGGAAATTTTATTGTTTTTTGAAAAATATATGCTCATTTTGAATTTGATATCAGCAATACATTTCAGAAAAGTTGGGACAGGGGTGTGTTTACTACTGTGTTGCATCACCTCTACTTTTAACAACACTCTGTAAACGTTTGGGAACTGAAGAGACCAATTGCTGTAGATCTGAAAGAGAAATGTTGTCCCATTCTTTTCTGATATACAATTTCAGCTGCTCAACAGTTCGGGGTCTCCTTTGTTGTATTTTGCACTTCATAATGCGCCAAATTTTTTAACTGGGAGACAGGTCTGGACTGCAGCAGGCCAGTTTAGCACCCGGACTCTTACTATGGAGCCATGCAGTTGTATGTGCAGAAAGCGGTTTGTCGTTATCTTGCTGAAAGAAGGAAGGCCTTCCCTGAAAAAGATTTAGTCTGGATGGCAGCATATTGCTCTGAAACATGTATACTGTATATCATTCAGCATTAATGATGCCTTCCCAGATGTACAAGCTACTCATGTCATGTGCAACTGTGCACTGATAACAAGCTGAATGGTCCCACTCCTCTTTAGCCTGGAGGACATGGTGTCCGTGATTTCTAAAAAGAATTTCTACTTTTGATTCGTCAGACCTTGGGACAGTTTTCCACTTCGCCTCAGTCCATCATAAAAGAGCTCGGGACCAGAGAAGGGGCGGTGTTTCTGGATATTGTTTATATCTGGTTTTAACTTGCATTTGTGGATGCAGTAATGAAGTGTTTTCACAGACGATGGTTTTCTGAAGTGTTCCTGAGCCCATACAGTGATTTCCACTACAGACACGTGTCTGCTTTTAATGCAGTGTCTCCTGAGGGCCTGAAGATCACAGACATCCAGTGTCAGTTTTCAGTCTTGTCTCTTGCATACAGAGATTTCTCCAGATTCTCTGAATCTTTTAATGATATTATGGACCATAGATGATGTGATCCACAAATTCTTTGTGGTTTTACATTGAGGAACGTTATTCTTATATTGTTGCGCTGTTTGCCCATGCAGTCTTTCACAGAGCGGTGAACCCCGCCCCATCTTTACTTCTGAGAGACTCCGCCTCTCTGGGATGCTTTTTTTATATCCAATCATCTTACTGACCTGTTGCCAATTAACCAAATTATAATTTTTTTTTTTACCATTATGCAACTTTTTCAGTCTTTTGTTGCCCCTGTCCCAACTTTTTTGAAACTTGTTGCTGACATCAAATTCAAAATGAGCATATATTTTTTCAAAAAACAATAAAATTTCTCAGTTTCAACATTTGATATGTTGTCTTTGTACTATTTTCAAAGAAATATAGAGTTTCCATGATTTGCAGATTATCTCATTCTGTTTTTATTCATGCTTTACACAGCATCCCAACTTTTTTGGAATTGGGGTTTTGTGTGTATATATATATATATATATATATATATATATATATATATATATATATATATATATATATATACACACACATTATATATATATATATATATATATATATATATATATATATATATATATATATATATATATATACTGTATAAAACACGTGTCCACTCCTGCCACACTGTAAAAAATGATTTGTTGTTTTAACTTAAAAAAGTTAGTGCCGGGATGCCTTAAAATTTTGAGCTCATTGAAATTAATATAGTAAGTTAACACAATGAGGCGAACAGTTTAACTTACTATATGAATTTCAGTGAACTCAAAATTTTAAGGCAGCCCGGACACTAACTTTAAGTTAAAACAACAAATAATTTTTTACAGTGCATTATATCTAAACAAGAGTGGTCTGAGAGCACAATATCCCCCACTGGCAACTCTGCCATAACTCTGGTAAAATGTAACTGAATTGAACAAAACTGCAATATGTGTATTACTGACATATAATAAAGAATCCTGCCAAGTTTCGTGAAATTCCTCCAAAAACTGTGAGAGGAGTTGATTTCAGAAGGTGAGTACCCTTCCTGGGATGGATGGACGGACAGATGGACAGACATCGCCACGACATAATGCTCCTTCAGGCCTTTCAGCCAGCGGGGGATAAAAATTGTGAGGGAAGTTGATTTCAGAAAGCAAGCACACCTTGATGAAATTGCCAAAGTACAAGTTTGTTAATAATCAAGGGCATAACGCTGGTAAAATTTGCCCAAATTAAATGAAATTTCAATCTGCGTATAACTGTCATATAACAAAGCCTTCTGCCAAGTTTGATGAAATTCCTCACAAATTGTGAGAGGAGTTGATTTCAGAAGAATGTACACCCTCATGAAATTGTCAAAGTACAAATTATTTAATCAAGAGTCAAAACTCTGGGAAAATTTTCACAAACGAAATTAAATCGCAATCTGCGGATTACCGTCATATAACAAGGCCTTTTGCCGAGCTTCGAGAAATTCATCCAAAATTTGTAAGAGGAGTTGATGTCAGAAGGCGAGCACACCTTCATGAAATTATGAAAGTACAAGGTTGTTAATCAAGGGCCACAACTCTGGTAAAATGCAACCGAATTAAACAAAATAACAATATGCATACTACCGACATATAACAAGGCCTTTTGCCAAGTTTCGTGAAATTCCTCCAAAAATTGTGAGAGGAGTTGATTTCAGAAAGAAAACATACGCTCATGAAATTGTCAAAGTATAATTTTGTTAATCAAGGGCTGTAAATCTGGTAAAATGTGACCCAATTTAACAAAATTGCAATATGCATATTACCCACATATAACAAAGAATCCTGCCAAGTTTTGTGAAATTCCTCCAAAAATTGTGAGAGGAGTTGATTTCAGAAGGTGAGCACCCTTCCTGGGACAGACGGACGGACTGATGGATGGATGGACATCGCCACGACATAATCCCCCTTTAGGCCTTTTGGCCAGTGGGGGATAAAAAAGGCTTATCCTTTACATGTACAGTGCATTTCACACAAAAGGCCTGAGTGGTTATATGGTATTATGTTCAGGTACAAGGCAAAGCAGCTTTTAGCACTGTAACAGTCAATCCTGAGGTTATGATTCAGCAGCTGAATTATAACCTGGATTTTTTTTTTTTGATAGAACTACACTTCTCTTTTGCACTTGGTCATAATTCCATTCATACGTTACCAAGTATTTTAGATATATGGGTATTTATCATTTCTATATTATTAATGCTTTATAACAAACTGTTTTTTCCTCCTCATGATATCCACTTCCCAGATTACTGAAATGACATGTCAGTCATTTCTGATTTATATATCATATATCAATTGGCTCATCTGCTGCTTTTATTATGAGTAAAAGTAAGTTGTCAGCTCTTTTTTGGCATATTATTGAGTTATAACTCAATAATAGCCTAAACAAAACCCTTGTTAATCACAGTTCCCAATCATGGATGTCTGTCAGCTCATTTGTTGGATGTAGAAGAGGGTAGACAGCGCATTCCTCTGAGTGTGTTACCCTGACCTGTGATGCAGCATGAGCAGCAGTATGAAAATATTTGATATTAGTATTTTATTATATCCACATTCACTGGATATGAGCAATGACGCGCTCTGATTGGCTACTCTACTACTAGGCTATTAGCTCATATACCGTGAGTAGAGAAAAACAAAATGGCGGAGCATGTTGCTGAACCAACCGAGGATGAAATAAAAACTCTACTCGAAAACAAAACCCCAAAAATAAAAAATAGCAACAAAATATGGAATGAAAGTATTTGATGGTAAGGACATATCTTTTTTTATTTTTCAAGAATTATTATTATCGCATTTTTCACAAATTCCTACTGTCATTTCGCCGGTTTGTTTACATTCTAAGCGGAAATGATTTTGTCGGATGTTTTGTATAAAGTTTTTACTTATTGAATTTGCAAAAACTAAAAACAAAAATGCTCTATTTTTCTAAATCCAGTGAATGTCGATAGAATAAAACAGTTATTCCACTCAATCTCGTCATACATGGCTTATAGCTGATTCCGTGGTACGTGCCTTGTCGACTATCAGCTCATGTCCGACTCGATTTCGTGGAATAATTGTTAACTAGCTAAGTCTGATGTTAAAGTCCGTGGCTACTACAGAAAATATACAGTGGTCAGCACAATCATTTAAATATTTATTTTTGTCTTTCTCATGACAATTAATACATTAATACATACCTTAATACCTTGAATAACATCATATATCTCCTGCATTAGTTAACATGAACAAATCCATGAACTTTGGCAGCATCACTAATTTTAACAATATTGATGTTAACAAAATAACAAATTTAACACTTTAACAAATGTAATGGGCATTTAAATATACCTGCATTGACTTTATTTTGTCTGCCTCTTGGCCAGGAGATCACAAGTTCTACTCATGGTTGGGTCATACCAAAGACCATCATAAAAATGGTGCCTACTACCATCTGGTGAGGCACGCCACAATACAGATGCGAGTACGGGGTCAAATTCTTCTGGTTACCAGAGGACTAGCCCCTCACTGTAACCCTAGTTATGTAATATGCGAGAGGCCAAGGGCTACTGGAACGAAGATCAGCGCCACCCTATGCGCCTTAAGGGCCTGGTTAGTACTGGGACAGGAGACTGCCGTCCTGGGAAGACCAGGTCCTTACATGGGAGGGACTTTGACTTTTTGACTGCTTATTTAATCCATGCTGTGTAAATTCATCTATACTTGCAAAAACATCAATTAAAGCATGTTAGTAAATGTTGATAACATCCTGAAATCTGGTCGCCACGTGTAAATATTAACATTCTGTCTGCTAACAGTTGAAAAAAAATTAAAATATTGTTCATGTTGGTTACTGTGGACTTTTGAATTACTTTAATAATGTTACTAATGGTGTATTAATATTGTAGTTAATCATTTATTCATGTTTGCTAATCTGGGCTGGGTTTCCCAAAAGCATCATAGCACAAAGATCATTGTTAAATGGTAGAGCGAGCATCACAATGAACACTCTCTCTCCTAGTTAAGGTGCTCTTAGTGTTAAGAGGCTTTTGGGAAACCCACCCCTGTTAAATAAGGTTAGTTAAGGAAACCTCACTATAAAGCAATACCTATATAGAGTATTTATATAAGCACCTTGTAAGTAGGACAGCCACATCATGATGGATTGGATGTTCGTCTCCCTTTATATTTAAATGCTTTTGCCATTTGCAGAAGCTGTTGAGGTTGTTGTCTGCATGGTGAGTGATTTTCAAGTCTTCCTGATTGAACATAACAAGAAATACAAAAAAATTTATAGCAATCAATCTATTAAAGCTATTAAAACAGTTGAAAATGCAAATTAAAGACAGAGGATTTAATCTGTGGATTCAAGTATCTTCATGAAAGCTTGACTACTGGAGCTTTTTGGGGAAAATATGTTTCACATTTCTTCTCAAAATGCTACTAGACAACACATAGAAAACATATAATCTAACCGCAAACATAGATGCACAACAACAATACCAAAGGCATTAGAATATTTAACAATTATTCGCAGAAGGTTAAGTGAATATCGGTGAATAATAACCAAGACAAAGTCGAGGTTATTATTCACCGATATTCACTGAGCCTGAGGCGGATAATTGTTTTAGTATAAATACACAGGTGATTATTTAATTTTTTTTAAAAGTCGTATTGAAAATATAATTTATTTCAAACTTCAAAAGCTGCATGCAAATCTAATAAAGGCACAATACAGACGTGTCACTTATCTAGGCCGAGTCACATAAAATACTTTGTTTTGAAATCGATATACTAAATCACAATTCCACCTTGCTTTCGAACAGTTTTAGACTAAACGTCATAGCATCTTTAGTGCTTTTAGGAACAACATTTTCTTTCATAATGTGTAATTCTTCCTCACTTACGGTGACAAAGTGATTGGCCGCCATTTTGCCAAGTCGCTCAAGGTGATTATCAGGAAATAGTCCGAATTTCTCGACCAATCAGTGCATGCGATTCTTTATAATCACCTCTATATTTATACTAACAAAACACAACCAATATCTTGTAGTTTTAAATGTACCCACTACTGTAAATCCAGAAATTGTCACTACTTTATTTACTGGCTGGCTCACCTCATCTTGTTCTAGCAGAATGAGAAACAAAACCACAATATTGATAGCATTAGCATGTAGAACACTAACCACTATTTTACAGGATTAAATATACCCATTACTGTAAATCCACCAATAACCAGTACTGGGTACAGTCTTTACATTTTCTGTCTGGCTCTCTATTTACTGGCCGGCTCACCTCATCTTGTTCTAGTAGAATGAATCACATAACAACAATATTAAGTGAGTGAGTGATTTTTTTAATGCCATGTCAGCACCTAAGGCTATATCATGGCAAAAACATTTTTCACAGATATTACAATTACTTTAGAAATAAACAATTTAAACAAATAAAATTACGTTAAATATATTTAAAAATAGAACATAACTAAATGCTGCGACGTAGTGGTTAGCACTGTCGCCTCACAGCAAGAAGGTCCGGGTTCAAGCCCCGTGGCCAGCGAGGGCCTTTCTGTGCGGAGTTTGTATGTTCTCCCCGTGTCTGCGTGGGTTTCCTCCGGGTGCTCCGGTTTCCCCCACAGTCCAAAGACATGCAGGTTAGGTTAACTGGTGACTCTAAATTGACCGTAGGTGTGAATGTGAGTGTGAATGGTTGTCTGTGTCTATGTGTCAGCCCTGTGATGACCTGGCTACTTGTCCAGGGTGTACCCCGCCTTTCGCCCGTAGTCAGCTGGGATAGGCTCCAGCTTGCCTGCGACCCTGTAGAACAGGATAAAGCGGCTAGAGATAATGAGATGAGACATAACTAAATGAGCTGCTTCAAAAACACGTGACAGAAACTCTTGGACTTTTGGGGGCGCACCTTCTGAAAAGCATCATCCAAGGTATTTTGAGAGTAAAAAAGGTCTCTTGGGGCGTTTAGCCCAGGGCAGCAGAGTAAAATATGCTTGATTGTTAGCAATGTCTTGCAAACATGGCATGTTGGTGATTCTTCACCTTTTATAGGTAGACTACCTATCAGATTTTTCAAGTGTAGGTCATAAAAAGAATTTTTCCGACACCGAATTCGAATCACAGACTTCCAATTTTATTAGGTTTTTTAAAAATAGAACAATTAATTAATTTAGGACCATGTGGCCCTAAATTCACTATTTTTTCCTACTTCACCATGACCCAATTCAAGATACTACGTCATGCATCACATGGTGGGCTTTCCCTGTTTGCGCAAGGCATTGTGGGATACAAATGTGAAACAGGAGAGAAAAATGGAGGACGAGTGTGTGAATGAAACATGAAAGACCGACTATAGTAACGGAAAGTGAGAAGAAAAGACGTCATGTTGCGAAGGAAAGGAAACACAAGACCAAACTAATAAATATCGGCGGTCAGCGAGCACCTCGGTGTGATCAGCTGTTCATTTAGCGACAGAATGATGTAACTGTCAGTGCATGGTCAAGGTAAACCTGCGCATGCGCACACGGACTTCCTCTGTCTGCTCGACTGCGTGAAGTGAGTGATTTCATGAACATTATTTGCTCGGGAATCCCCTCAAATTAAATAACTTCCCAGCCACAGAATGGCCGAGATATTACAGAAATAAACATATATCACAAAGACCAAATTTCAGAGGGAACTAAATTTCACCGATTTTATGAAACTGAAAGGCAGTCTCACTTTAATTTAAAAAAAAAAAACGTGGGTGGGTCTTGTGTGTCCAATCCGACACCTGATATATACAACTTGGTCATGTCTATTTTGAAATGGGGGAAAAGGTGTCTTTTTAATAACAGGGTTAATTTTGTGCAATTTGTTTTCAGGATATTTATCCCATTCAGTCAGCCACATCTCTCAAATATAGGACACCAGTGCAGGTCTGAGGTCCGAGGCTGGGATTAACAACACGATTGATGGAACTATAATTTATAAGCATAACCACGATTTTGTCATATTAAATATACCCACTACTGAAACCCACTACTGACTAGCATCCTTCTGTACTGACTGGCTCACCTCGTCTTGTTCTAGCAGTACAAGACAAACAACCACAATATTGAAGGCACTAGCATGTAGAAAAATAACTATTTGTTGCTTTAAATTTATCCATTAATATAAATCCACCCAGTACTGGGTAGCTCCTTTATTCACTGGATGGCTCTTTATTTACTGGCTGGCTCACCTCATCTTGTTCTAGCAGAATGAGACGCACAACCACGACATTGATGGCATTTCCAATACTCGGGTCATGAAACAGCCCTGCAACCTGCAAAAAACGTAGAGTAACTCATGAAGATACACATAGTATAACACAAAAATGGCACTTTGGCTGCAACATTTTAACACTTTTGGAGTAAAGTCTGCTTCATGAAACAGTCAAAAGCTGTGAGGCTAAAATGAACAAGCTAAAATAGTTAAACCCCATAGTGACAGGTTAAAAAAACGCTACTAATATCTGAGAAGTGGCTGAATATCAACCATTTCTCCTCAGGGTCTAATGCCGCTTTTCCACTGCAAACGCGGCTGAGTCGGGCTGAGCCGAGCCGTGCCGTGCTGAGTTGGGCTGAGTCGAGCTGAGTGGGGCTGTTGGAGTTGCATTTCGACTACAACCGCGCTGAACCGTGCTGGCTGGAAGTGGGTGGACACATTGGGTGGAGTTAGCGAAAGTGGGTGGACGTCACGTGATGTCGTTAAGCAGCACAAACAGTGACATCAGTGATCTTTTAAGCGGTAGTCTCACGACCCGAATAGTAAACAATAAACATGGAGTCGTTAGTGTTGCTGGTCTTGGTGCTGTGGCTTGTTGTCACCGACAACGCCAACAGATACTGGCAAGAGCGTATAGATGAGGCGAGGCGCATAAGGCTTCAGAAATTCTCGTAATTCGTAATTCTTCTTCTTCCGGGTTTACGGTGTTTACAGATCCCAGCGTGCTCGCGGGGCGTGTGTTGGCATGTGAGGACACTCCTCCTCACCAATCAGTGCACAGGGGAGTGTCTGCTCACGCCCCCAGCCTCACTCGGCTCGCTTTGGCTCGCTTCAGCCCCACTCCAAAACCGTGCGAGTTTTAGGGGCTAAGCAGGGCTGAAGCGAGCCGAGTCGTGCTGTTCTTTGGTAGTCGAAACGCGAGCCGTGTCGGGCTGAAGTGAGCTGAAGCGAGCTGAAAAAGGGTAGTGGAAAAGGGCCATAAGATGGCGGACAGATCCTGAGCTCTGGAGTCTTTGGAGAGCTGCTTTCACAGTCAAAGCTTAATTAACATTGTGTTCGTAAACACTGACTGAAAGCATGGCTATGTACGCTAATTAACATTAAGGTCCTTAAAAGCGTACTCATGAGAGTACCTGTTAACAGATCAAACAGCACAGGCTCATTAAATGTGCAAATTGGCTTAAAGACATAGAAATCACAAGAGGTTAAAGAGGCATATGTCTGCCGCTGGTCAATAACAGGCTGACATCGGCATGAGCGTGATGCTAAAATCAGCTCGGATTCCTAAAAGACGATCATGAATTGAAAGACATGCTTGAAAAGATGCTGTCAGGAAACAGCAAGTTTTATTGGGAATTATTTCCAAATGATTCTGCAGCCTGTAAATTATGGTCAATGGTTTTTCACCAGAAAAACAATGAATACAAAATTCTTTAGTAATAGGAAACAGATGCTTACTTATTAGATGCACCAAAAAAAAAAAAATCCTCAATGCACTGTCTTATTTGTTGAATTCCTAGCTATTATCTAAGATTAGGAATTGTTTGCTGTTGTCTCTGTCACGTCATTCTCTTATCCCGAGACATAAAGTTCTCATTTAATATCGCTTGTCTCTGAGAGCATTCCAAGCAGCAAAGAGTGGAGGTTTTTACACACACACACACACACACACACACACACACACACACACACACACACAAAGAAAAAAATAAAAGAATGAAAAACCCATAGTAGAGCAAAAATATAAATAAATAAATAAATAAATACCTAGAAGGGCATTCAGTAGAGTGCATAGCTCCACCAAGCCACATCTTATCAACATTACATTAATGGCATTTAGCAGACGCTCTTATCCAGAGTGATGTACAACATACCCAGAGTAGCCTGGGGAGCAGTTAGGTACTTTGCTCAAGAGCACTTCAACCATTCCTGCTGGTCCAGGGAATTGAACTAGCAACCTTTTGGTCCCAAAGTTGCTTCTCTAATCATTAGACCATGGCTTCAGAATCAGCAAGATCTCAACATCAAATCACTTGAATCTGGGCTAATACTAAAGCTGTACACCAAAAATGTCCAAGCCCTTCCCAGGCAGTCTCCCAACCAGGCCCTTAAGGCACATTGGGCAACGCTGATCTCCATTTCTATAAGCCCTTGGCCTCTCGCCTATACAGCTAGGGTTACAGTGGGGGGCTAGTCCTCTGGTAACCACAAGAGTTTGACTCCCCACTCACTTCTGTATTGCAGTGTGCCTTGCCAGCCGGCAGTAGGTACCATTTTTATGATGGTCTTTGGTATGACTCGACCACAAGTAGAACTCGCAATCTCCCAGTCAAGAGGCAGACACGCTAACCACTAGGCCAGCTCGTGGTAAAGCTGTACACCAAATTTCATCCTGCATGAATCTGCATACATATCTGGATTTGCATTAGGCCATCCTTAAAAAAAAATCCATTTCCTGTCCACCGGGTGGGCAAAAAAAATTTCGGGAGGGAGGGAGGGATTTATTTTTTTATTATTATTTTTTATTATATATGGATAGATAAGAAATCACAATGCTGTGTTTGCGTTTTCTTTCAGTACTTTTTTTTTATTACAAAAGCAGACACATTTAATAAAATATGACAGTTAAATCAACTGAAACTTGTACAAAAACTTTAAGTTAGCATTTTAAATGCTGACTGCAACATTTGCAAAACTTTTACAAAGGTACTTAAAATGTCCGACACATGGACTTTTTGTAGTTCTAAATCGGCCGTTAGGCCTAGTTCGGATGAAATTACACTATTAAAATGATCACTGAATGATTTGTTTTTCTGAATCTTTACTATTTTGTTGTTCGCTAGAATACCATTTGGCAATTTCACACTTCAGCAAATGTTTGAAAACTCCGGATCGCCTTCCTTCATGGTGGCTGCCATTTTTTTGTGCCGCACGGCGCATGCGCAGAGCTGATTCGACAGGGCTTTCCACAAGCGCCGGCTGCCAGCCATACAATTAAGTCCAGCCGGCTACTTTAATGACTATTTTTGTAGCCCACAGGCTCTAAATATTAATTTTCGATTTTAATAAAATTAAATGTTTATCTAATGGACTGACAATAATGTTAAACTGAACCGTTGATCAAGGGAGAGTAACTCATCCGCGCCCCGACATGCAGTGTGCGCGCGCACTCAGCTGCGTGAATGTGTCATGCACCCAAAATAAGAGATTTACAAGCTAGGAACGCCTCATGATGCAATACGCAAGAAAAGAAAGAAGATTTACTGCCATTTTATTTTGTATTTGAGTAAAGTGAATAAATAAATGGTCTGTGGAAAATACATTTAACCCTGGGAACTGCGTGCACAGGAGTTTATTTTGTGTTTACCCCCCCCCGGCTACTTATTTGTCATGGCTGGCTAGTATGATCCTTAGTGGAAAGCCCTGGGAATGCGGAAATGTCAAGTTCGATTTTAGATTTACGAACCCGAAAAAAATGTCGAAAAACCGGCGTTAAAAAAAAAAATTTCACCCGCACAAACGGCACTCACCCGGCCGGTGGACCGGAAACAGAACATTTTTTAATAATGGCCTTAAAATCTATTCCAATTGTTCTTTGGCCCATGGCTCACCTTTCCTCCAAATTTCATCAAAATCTGTTCACTACCTTTTGAGTTATGTTGGGAACAGACAAATAAACAAACAACCAAACAAACAGAGGTGAAAACACAACCTCCTCCAACAGAGTTGGCAAACCTAAAAAGTCAAATAGACTTTGTTCTTTGTTTATTCTTCAGCCTCAACCACACCGAAAATATTCAACCTTTCTTCTTGGTTAAAAAGGAGGAATGTTATTTGTCAAATCAGTCTTCACTCACTCAAGAAACTGGACATTCACTCACATCCATCAGACACACTCAAGGTTCTGACAGTTCTTATTTAAAAACTTGCCCAGAGGTACAAAGGAAGGAGAGTCGTTTTAAAAAGCTGCTTCACATTAAATTGTGGATATCGAACATCTCCTCTTTACAACAGGCCCATCCAAGCCAACCTGCAATGGAAACCGCTTTGTTTCATGAGGTCTTTTCCTTTAACATAGCTTTCAGTAGCAACAGCTCAGCCAGGCAAAGTTACTCCGAAGTGTATTTTGGAAAATGTATCTAAGGGCCTGCAGCTGTATTACAGTGAGGTCAGCTGAATTGGATCCAGTTCAACAGAAGGAAACATGTCTTGGAGGAGTCTATAGCCTTCTGCAGAATCTGCAGACGTCTGGTGTTGGGAATAAGAGGAAACAACTTGAAATGGTACATGAAAGCCAAGAAACTGCACTTTGGAAGTTTGATTTAAAAAAAAAAAATTAAAAAAATAGCAGATTGACTTTATAGTTTAATCCAAAGATGAAAAAGAATTCCAAGGATTTCAAAATGGTAAATGGATTTGTTTTCATGACAGCAAGAATCCAAATCACAGAACACATTTCACAGAAAAATAATGATAATGTTAATGTTAAATTAAATAAGGCTGCGAGAGAGGCATTTAGTAATGCACTATTTCACTATTACTGTGCGAGAATATGCAATCTGGCCATCCATGTTACTTGTGTACTTGAACATGCCAGGAACATCAACTAAACAGAAACATTCTTCAAAGTAACCTGATGTGATCAGGATATTTTTATATCCTATAGACCCCTTTCACATGACGTCACCGCGCCGCGAGATTTTGTTAGGCGCCATATTGGAAGACCAAGTACATGCACTCACAATATAAAACAAAGTACGAGCGAGAGTAAAGTGACACGATGGATGATAATTCTGGTTATGTGAGTACATTACCAGTTGCAGAAAGGGCACGGTATGTGGAGAAACTGGCTGTGATTGATGGGTTTGACCCATATGATAAGACTCAGAAATAATTATGTGAATCCAAGCACACAGTTTAACGCAAAAGTTCGTTTATATCCTGACCTTGTCAGCTGTCAGATTTATGTTAATGGACCCGGTAAGCTGGTAAATAATATTTATTTATTTTTTTTCTTTACCAAATTCTAACAGAAAACGAGAACGCCCAAAAGGGAAAACCGAGCCGAGCCGCCTCACGGCTGTAATGCAAATTGCTTTCCTCCTCAGTATACAAGTGCGCTTCCATGGCAGGGAAGAAGAAACTACATTTTGCCGCCTATGTAGTCCCCTATTTAAACAAATAGGAGTCATTCAGGATTCAGCCATGTTTTTGCTCCGTGTTTTTACTCGACCAAAGTTATACAGTATTATGAGCTTTAAATTGCATAAATAAAACCATTTGGTGAAACTTTGAAGAAGAGATTGTACTGGTTTAAAGTTTTTACCTAACCTTTTCATGTCGATTCCAATTAATACACTAGTACAGGGCTTTTCAAAGTGTGGGGCGCGCCCCCCCTGGGGGGCGCCAGAGTTCTTCGGGGGGGCGCAACGTGAGAGACAAAATGGATCTATTTTTAGTACCTAAAGCTACAGGGAGTGAGGAGACGGCCAAGCAAAAAAACAGAGCCTCCAGGATGTTGCGATTTGCAACTTCAGCGCAAATTCAACCAATCCCCACGAATTCAGGGCGGTGCTGCAATTATATCCAATCACCGCAACTTTCCCGCAAATTTGACCAATCGTTGGCGTCGTCTTGAGGTGACATCGACAAACTACCTTCCGCCTTACTTCCGGATGTCTATGTTCAAGAGAAGCAGCATGCGCGCAGTGTTGCCAGATTGGAGGTTTCAAGTGCATTTTGGCGGGTTTTGAACATATTTTGGACTGGAAAACGTCAGCAGTATCTGGCAACATTGCATGATGTGTGAGTCAGTGTTTATATAGGCTTAAATTCTGTTACTGAAAGTGTGTTATGTTTACAGTGAAGGACTGTGTGCACTTTATTTTTTTACTTAATACAAGAAGTTAATGGATGCCAACATTTTTGCCAAAATGGTATTTTATTTTCCATTGTTTAGGCAGCTTCAGCATCATACTGTGAGATTCTGTTCAAATTGTTTTTTTTTTCTTCTATGAAGCCTGAGCCATTTATTTTATTAGTTTATAATTATTGTTTAATTTAGTCTTCAGGAGAAACTGCCTGCACACGTTACTAGTATTAATAGTTTTTTTTTTCTTACATGAAAGCTGAGGCATTTATATTATATTTTAAGGTAACTTCATGTTGTGCTGTGAGGTTCTCTGCACTTTAACTTTTGAACCAACAGGTGCATTTGGATAAGTAAAGCCTATTTTTCTGCATTTTTGTAGTCCTGGTAATCTTTTATATTAGTAAAGTTGTTTATAGGACCATTTCTCAGTGTCTTTGTTTTTTAATCAATAGTTTTTCAGTAATAACTTAATATTTAACATATCACTCAATTTTAATCACAAAAAGAGAAAATCGCAACAATTTCTCGCAACTTTCACTTCCTCCCGCAATGTAATCGCAACAAAAACCTAAACACCGCAACTTTCATCGCAATTTTTTTGGAAACCCCCGCAAGAGCAGACATTTTAGCCCACAACAATCACAAAAAAGGCCCACGGAATCCTGGGGGACTGGAAAAAGAAGGAAGTATGACCACAATTATTTAAAGCTTGGATTTTCATGGACTGGATCTGAAGATGCTCCACTGCTACAGTGTGTTGTCTGCCAAGAGGTGCTAGCTAACTATGCTATGAGATGTTTAAAATGTGTAAAACAAGATGTTTTAAAAAGCACAGATGTTTAAAATGTGAAAAAGAAAAAAATAATGTGTAAAACAACCTTTTTTTTTTTTTAAATACAGTGGTGCTTGAAAGTTTGTGAACCCTTTAGAATTTTCTATATTTCTGCATAAATATGACCTAAAACATCATCAGATTTTCACACAAGGCCTAAAAGTAGATAAAGAGAACCCAGTTAAACAAATGAGACAAAAATATTATACTTGGTCATTTATTTATTGAGGAAAATGATCCAATATTACATATCTGTGAGTGGCAAAAGTATGTGAACCTTTGCTTTCAATATCTGGTGTGACCCCCTTGTACAGCAATAATTGCAACTACACATTTCTGGTAACTGTTGATCAGTCCTGCACACCAGCTTGGAGGAATTTTAGCCCATTCCTCCGTACAGAACAGCTTCAACTCTGGGATGTTGGTGGGTTTCCTCACATTAACTGCTCGCTTCAGGTCCTTCCACAACATTTCCATTGGATTAAGGTAAGGACTTTGACTTGGCCATTCCAAAACATTACCTTTATTCTTCTTTAACCATTTTTGTTAGAATGACTTGTGTGCTTAGGGTCATTGTCTTGCTGCATGACCCACCTTTTCTTGAGATTCAGTTCATGGACAGATGTCCTGACATTTTCCTTTAGAATTTGCTGGTATAATTCAGAATTCATTGTTCCATCAATGATGGCAAGCCGCCCTGGCCCAGATGCAGCAAAACAGGTCCAAACCATGATACTCCCACCACCATGTTTCACAGATGGGATAAGGTTCTTATGCTGGAATGCAGTGTTTTCCTTTCTCCAAACATAACACTCCTCATTTAAACCAAAAAGTTCTAGTTTGGTCTCATCCATCCACAAAACATTTTTCCTTCCTTGTGGCTTGTCCATGTGATCTTTAGCAAACCAGATGAGCAGCAATGTTCTTTTTGGAGAGCACTGGATTTCTCCTTGCAACCCTGCCATGCACACCATTGTTGTTCAGTGTCCTCCTGATGGTGGACTCATGAACATTAACATTAGCCAATGTGAGAGAGGCCTTCAGTTGCTTAGAAGTTACCGTGCGGTCCTTTGTGACCTTGCCAACTATTACACGCCTTGCTCTTGGAGTGATCTTTGTTGGTCAACCACTCCTGGGGAGGGTAACAATGGTCTTGAATTTCCTCCATTTGTAAACAATCTGTCTGATTGTGGATTGGTGGAGTCCAAACTCTTTAGAGATGGTTTTGTAACCTTTTCCAGCCTGATGAGCATCAACAACGCTTTTTCTGAGGTCCTCAGAAATCTCTTTTGTTCGTGCCATGATACACTTCCACAAACATGTGTTGTGAAGATCAGACTTTGATAGATCTCTGTTCTTTAAATAAAACAGGGTGCCCACTCACACCTGATTGTCATCCCATTGATTGAAAACACCTGACTCGAATTTCACCTTCAAATTAACTGCTAATCCTAGAGGTTCACATACTTTTGCCACTCACAGATATGTAATATTGGATCATTTTTCTCAATAAATAAATGACCAAGTATAATATTTTTGTCTCATTTGTTTAACTGGGTTCTCTTTATCTACTTTTAGGACTTGTGTGAAAATCTGATGATGTTTTAGGTCATATTTATGCAGAAATATAGAAAATTCTAAAGGGTTCACAAACTTTCAAGCGCCACTGTACGAATGGAACATTAAGTATAGCAACAACAAAAATTGTAAGGGGGGGGCGCTGTTGTTTATTTGCTCTCCGAGGGGGGGCTGACTCTCCCACACTTTGAAAACCCCTGCACTAGTAGAATCGATGACTAGTTTAGTAGGCCAAAACTTTTTTCAATTTTTGACTGTACCAGCCTGAAAAAACTTGCGACAGTCAAATGGGAAAAAAGCAAGCTGGTCACGTTGTACTGGACTAATCTATGACTGATGAGTATAGTAAGTGATACTAGTACTGATACAGTAAAACAGACGACTGCAATCTGGTAGGCAGCACAATTTATATTATTTCTCCGTGTCAGATACATAAGGAGGACCGGACACCAATTCTGCCATCTGTTTGCTACCCAGACATTGTAAACTATTTGTTGTTTACACCCAGTGCCTACACTGCTGATGACTTGAAAGCCTACAAAGGGCTACAGGCTTACAATTATGTTGTTAGTGGCTTGGTTCGTGATATTACAGCTGTTATTAAGAATAACCTACACATAGTTATGGCCAAGGTAATCTTGTTGATATTTATCTTTTAATAATATATCTTTTCAGTTGAAAAATTAATACTTTGTTACTATTAAGGTATCCATAATTTAGGTTAATTTATCCAAATTATACATATGTATTTATGATATATGCCTACACAACAACTATGTTTTATTTATATAATAGGAGGGAGAGCAAGCCCCAAACCATCCTAAATTATTATTATTATTATTATTATTATTATTAAATTGTAGAAGTCTGGGAGGCTTGCTCCTCATACAGTTATCAACTTGAGGCCAATTTAGCATGTTTTAAATCTGAATTTCTTGCGTTTGCTTACCTCAAAGTGTCCGCAGATCATGCACAGACTTATCCATTATATCCACAGTTTTTTGCCAAGTCTCACACAGGTTTCTTTCAAGTCTACTGTTGGGCCAATAAATCATAAATAAAACAGCTCAGATTTGTTTGTTTAAGTCGTTTGCCACTCCACTTTATTCTCGTGGGGTCACATACCGCTGCCGTTATTTTCCCCTAATCACGAGTTTGTTGGTCTTCCAAAATGGCGCAGGGTCTGTTTACTTCCGGTTTCGGGTGACGTCAGTGAAAGGGGTCTATAGCATGGTTCATTTCCGTTTCAACATAGACACCATCGTGTTGAATTTTGTACAATCCCATGGTGTCCACATACAGTACGTATATTGGTAGATTTTAGGCAAGCATCTAACGTGTATGGTGGTGCAGTGGTTAGCACTGTCACCTCACGGCAAGAAGGTTCCAGGTTTGAACCTCATGGGCAATGGGGGCCTTTCTGTGTGGAGTTTGCATGTTCTTCCCATGTCTGCATGGGTTTCCTCTGGGTGCTCTGGTTTCTTCCACAGCTCAAAGACATGCAGATTTGGTAAAAATACTCAGCCACTTGTCTTTGTCAAGACAGTGCATACTTAGTGCTGGTCTCAAGCCCAGAGAGATTAGAAGGCTTCACCTTCTGAAAATAAAGTCATAAAGAATTATAGCAGCCCTTACAATGGGGGAAGCCATGGCTTTGGGACCATAAGGTTGCTGGTTCAATTCCCTAGACCAGCAGAAATGTCTGAAGTGCCCTTAAGTGAGGCATCTAACCCCCAGCTTCTCTGAGTATCTTGCTCTGGATAAGAGTGTATGCTAATAATGCAATTATTTTAATTTAATTTTTTTCACACTGCCAGAACTGTTCCATCAGCCATCTTTGATCATTATGGCACTTTAACTGGCTGCTGGTTAGCTTGTCAGATTACGGGTTCTGACACCAATGATCTCAACTCATGACCAAAAAATTATTTTACAATGTGGGATTTTGGTCTATGACATCAAAATCACCCTGTGCAATCCCAACTATAATCCATCTTAATTGTGTTCAAAGGGTATCCAAACTTTTGCACTTTACTTTTTTGCAAGTTGAACATTATTCCACATTCAAATGTGTTCAGTTATAAAAGTAGGAAACGTTTAAAAACTGTCATACCTGTCAATCCATAAGGAATAGCCATAAATCTTACGGATTTTTCTTTTTTCTTTTGTCAGGCTTATGGGCGTATTCTAATAGTCTTACAGATTCCTAGTTTTTCACCAAAACCTTTTTATTCTGCAAGTACTTTTTCCATGTTGTCACAGTGTGCATTATGCATGAAACAAGCAATAGACAATCAAACCGAAAACCATTGTGTTATGCAGGTAGAGGGTATCATTCGGAGCATCTTAACTATTATCACCCCATGACCAGGTTTGCTAGGCGCTTGAAAACTCAGACTTTGAGATCATACTTGAAAGTCAAGTGTCCGCATGAAACCGGATAACATTTCGCGCCACCATGAGCTGAACAAAAGGGCCCGGAGCCATTCTGCTTTTCCAGTCGAGTAGTTTTGAAAGAGTATTCAACACAGAGAGAGAAGCCATGGGAACCCTGGTGAAAAGAACAAGTGTTTCCAAGTTTTCCAAGTCAGGAAACTTATGACTGACTGCAGAAAGTCCATGGCACCTGACACATTGACTGACAACCCTACTGCAGTGCAAGCTCAACACAGACCAGTGTTGCCAGGTGGTGCCATGGTACCATCAGCTTCATCTGGCTAGATGTGCAGCCTCCGAGTACAATCAGGAGCATTGATTTGACAGACTTCATCTTGAACTTCATGAAGTGAATTATGGGATGGACATGATCATGAACTTCATATTGCAAATTATGATGTGGACAAAGTGCTATTGAAGTTTTTCCTCACTTGTTTTTCAATATATTATGTCTCAAAAACAACATATAGTTGTCTTCATTTTTAGTTTGTAAGGATGCCCTCTGCAGACTACTACCATACCTTGTTGTGGTCTTGATGATCCTGAGAGCTAAGCTGGTGGGAGTTATCGCTCCTGGTAGGGTCACCCAAGCCAGACAGGTCGAAGGGAAGAGGCCAGACAAAGAGTAGTCCAATTTTACCCCAGTTACCCCGTGGTCTAGAAATACCGGGTTGGTGTCCGGCAGGGGATAACCATGTCTCATGGGGAGGAAGGTTTATTTAGTCTTGGTTGACAATCTTCCTAGAGATAGTGTCTAAAAAAAAAAAAAACTTTGATTCCCCCAATGTTCCGGTGGTGTAGCACTGGGAGTGGCCCAACTGCCACTGTGGAGGGGACTCCAAAGGGACCATTTAGCCTTATGAAAAGATTAAATAAACACAACCAACACCTCTAGGGTTCAAACCCCTAACTTATCCAATAATATTTTGTCTTCAATAAGGGTTTTTGTGAGGGTTTATAAGGCCGGACTCCGAAGTGGGTTGACAATTATGAAGTCCGAAATAGTCATAATGGACAGATTAAGGATATACTCACGATGTTCATGACAGCTAGAACGTAGCTCTCCACTCCGTTCTTGCCATAGTACTCCACCATTTTTGGGTCGGCCACCACAAGAGTCTCCACCCATTTCTCCCTGCTGATGGAGCGCTGTCTCCTCCGGTGATGGCGTTTCTCCCAACGCTCTCGCTGCCTCTCTGCTCTTTCCTGAATATCTGACAGAGTAAACGTCTCAATCAGTATCTTTCTGTTATCAATCAGGACATTTTTAGGCTTTATTTGCCTCAGCTCAATGTTATCTCCATGGATAAATTAATACAGTCACTTTACAATTGCTACACATGTGGTAGCAATTGATAAATATACAATAGCTAAAGGTCTTTCACCTTTGACTCCACAGGTCCCGTTGGATGTTTTCCCATCGAATAAAGGCTGCACCAGCTGTCTTTTGGTCTCAGTAGTATGTCGCTTGTAGATGACATGAGCTTGTGGCTCTTCTGATCTGTGTGTTTGCTCCAGCGGCCTGATGAAGAATTCCTCCTCTGAGAGTTTAAACAGCCCTGTCTACAGAAAACTCCAAGGTCAGCCTAAGCTGACACTAATTACAAGCCTCACCAATCCAAAACATATCCTCCCCACTTGGATTTTCCCTCAGGCTATATAAAAGGACTCGAGGGAAAAAACTGTGGCTGTAGTGTTATTTCTATTTTGAACTTCATGAAGCAGAGCCACATGACAAATTCAAGAATTACACATTACACTCAAACAGGCAGCACACGAACCTTCCACACTGCCTGGCCAACTTTTTATTACTTTTGTTACAGATGAATCACTTTTACCACCATGGATAAAAATAAAAAATATCTTACAGATTTTGTACACAAGTATAGTTTCGCCAAACATCTAAATGTTTTAAATCTTTGTATTTAAGGAAGCTCTCCTGTCCTAATGACACTCTGAATGAGCGCTTTATTAATAAGGTATTTATTCATTACTAGTTTTTGAACACCTGGAACACCTACTGTGATACAGAACAGCAGTTAAAGGAACAGTCCACCGTACTTCCATAATGAAATATGCTCTTATCTGAATTGAGACGAGCTGCTCCGTACCTCTCCGAGCTTTGCGCGACCTCCCAGTCAGTCAGACGCAGTCAGACGCGCTGTCACTCCTGTTAGCAATGTAGCTAGGCTCAGTATGGCCAACGGTATTTTTTGGGGCTGTAGTTAGATGCGACCAAACTCTTCCGCGTTTTTCCTGTTTACATAGGTTTATATGACCAGTGATATGAAACAAGTTCAGTTACACAAATTGAAACGTAGCGATTTTCTATGCTATGGAAAGTCCGCACTATAATGACAGGCGTACTAACACCTTCTGCGCGCTTCGACAGCGCATTGATATCTGAGCTCCGTATCAATGCGCTGTCGAAGCGCGCAGAAGGTGTTAGTACGCCTGTCATTATAGTGCGGACTTTCCATAGCATAGAAAATCGCTACGTTTCAATTTGTGTAACTGAACTTGTTTCATGTCACTGGTCATATAAACCTATGTAAACAGGAAAAACGCAGAAGAGTTTGGTCGCATCTAACTACAGCCCCAAAAAATACCATTGGCCATACTGAGCCTAGCTATATTGCTAACAGGAGTGACAGCGCGTCTGACTGCGTCTGACTGACTGGGAGGTCGCGCAAAGCTCAGACAGGTACAGAGCAGCTCGTCTCAATTCAGATAAGAGCATATTTCATTATGGAAGTACGGTGGACTGTTCCTTTAAACGTGGAAATTGAAGCCTTGTAGATCTTATTAACTGTCTCCTCTTAGATGTGCTTTTTAAAGGCTGCTACACATAGAGGGTAAAACCATTAAGCTTATAAATAAAAGACTCAGGTGGCACTAGGAGTAACTGGAAAACATAAAAATGTGGTGGCTGAGGTGTATAATATACCGGTAGACTGATCAAGATTTCAGCCTTTTGTAACTAGATTAGATTTAGGTCGGTCCAATAAAATGAAACAAAGTCATTTCGATCAGTTCTTAATCCACTGAATATTAATTAAATAATATTGGCTGGCGTTGAGTGGTCTATCAGATATATTCCATTCAGCTAGTATGATATTGAACGATTCGAAGACGAGTAGCTGAATGGAATATATCTGATATACCACGAAAAAAAGCCAGCCAATATTATTCTTATTATGATACACCAGACGGGAACCGTCAGGGCCTTCTAGGCCTTCAGAGAAGGCCCAAACATATCAGCATTTCAAATGTTACATTTAATTTCTTTCATTTTTAAATTTCTTTCATACTTTTATTATAACTATTCTCTCCTAGTTTTAATTTGGCCTCAGTTTCTATCAAACCTGCTTCAGTAATGAAAGACTTACTATCCTGAAAACATTAAAATCGAGTTATCCAATGAGATTTTTTTGTTTGTTTGTTGTCTCTAGGCTGAGAAGAGTTTAGAGCTGCTCACTCATGCCCCTTTTCCACCAAAGCAGTTCCAGGGCTGGTTCGGGGCCAGTGCTTAGTTTGGAACCGGGTTTTCTGTTTCCACTGACAAAGAACTGGCTCTGCGGCCAGAAAAACCGGTTCCAGGCTAGCACCAACTCTCTGCTGGGCCAGAAGAAAGAACCGCTTACGTCAGCAGGGGGGCGGAGTTGTTAAGACCAACAACAATAACAAGACCGCGAAAGATCGCCATTTTTAAGCGACGAGAAGCAGCAGCTGTACAAACGCGAAGTCATCCATTATTATTATTGTAGTTGTTGCTGCTGCTTCTTCCGTGTTGTTTTTGCTTCGATATTCGCGCCAAGGTTTATGCAAACGTAGCGACGTAACTGACGTATACAATGACATAACTGACGTATACAGCGACGTAATGACGTGGCTTCCCTTAGCACCGCGAGCTATGGAAAAGCAAACTGGTTCTCAGCTGGCTCGCAAGTTGAACGAGTTGTGAACCAGCACCAGCACTGGCCCCGAACCAGCCCTGGAACGGATTTGGTGGAAAAGGGGTATCATTGGTTAGGACTTCATTGCCGGGACAGAAGGCCATCGCAGTGTATGTTTATGTAGGAAGTGACAGATGAATTAACCAATCAGATTTTAATTTATAGTGGGAGGGACCAAAAATTTTTCGCCCTAGGCCTTCTCGAAGGCCAACGCAAGCTTAACCACAAGTAGGAGCCGTCAGCGCAGCAGTGAAGTCACCTTCCAGCCGATGTAGCGTTTATCAGTAGTGTTAGCAAATGCAAATAAAGCGGTCAAGCCAGTGTTATCAAGAGCAAGTAGCACAGGCTAACGACCGAGAAACTAAGATTTCTGTTTCCAGACTCTTCTTCAACGCTGAACGTTCGCTACAATATTTTTCACTCAGACTTAAATATTCATTTCCCTGTGTAATTTACTGAATTACTTTTAAAATCATCATCAACAGTTGCACACAACAGAGCGACCTGACAGCCTGCTGCGAATCCCTTGCAAAATCCTTTGCCCTGTTGCTTTTTTGGTGTCCAGCTAAGTTTTGGCTGGGCTCAAGTCCCAGCTCTAATAGTTACGGTTCACCACTGCTTGTAAATATGCATGAAGAATATCTAATGACATTTTGGTAGCCTTGGTTGTTCAATGCGTCTTTCTCTTTCCTGGCAAAAAAAGAAATGCTTCTACACATGCGCAGCAGAAAACTCTCTCATTGAATATTACATCAGCTCCAACATGTGACGTCATATTGTCTTGACAACCATGCAGTATCGCAAAAAACATATTCAATTGGGTAGAGTGATGTAATATCTCATCTCATTATCTCTAGCCACTTTATCCTGTTCTACAGGGTCGCAGGCAATCTGGAAACTATCCCAGCTGACTATGGGCGAAAGGCAGGGTACACCCTGGACAAGTCGCCAGGTCATCACAGGGCTGACACATAGACACAGACAACCATTCACACCTACGGTCAATTTAGAGTCACCAGTTAACCTAACCTGCATGTCTTTGGACTGTGGGGGAAACCGGAGCACCCGGAGGAAACCCACGCGGACAACATGCAAACTCCGCACAGAAAGGCCCTCGCCGGCCCTCGAACCCGGATCTTCTTGCTGTGAGGCGACAGCGCTAACCACTACACCACTGTGCCGCCCATGCTGAAATATATCATGTGTATAAACCTTTACCAGACAGTGTGTATTGTAAAGGTGGGAGATATGGCAAAGATATTATGATAATAGTATTATGATCCATACAAGTCACAATTTATGATTCAACATTCGCAAGAATTTATTTGATTTTAAAGTCAAATCAGTTCTAATAGTATCGATACCTGATGAGACCCAGGACACTGAGAAAAGTGTTTCATGATGTTAACAGGATGCCTAAGCAGATCTTTTCTTTTCTATTAGCTCCTGTATACATTGTTTTGGGTAAAATAAAATGTCACAAATATTCTCCATACTTTCATACACATAAGCTGGTGAGTTCTGATTTCAGAACTCACTTCTTGAAGTGTCTGAAAATGTTAATATAATCTATATAAAAGCCTTTCTTCCTTGCAGTGTATACCATACTAGTGTATGCATGTAAGAAATAAAACATGAAGGGGCATGCTGTTTTCGGAAAACAATAACTTTTTATCCATTTCTAATTACATTTCATATTATGGAATGCGGGGCAGCATGGTGGTGTAGTGGTTAGCGTTGTCACCTCACAGCAAGAAGGTCCGGGTTCGAGCCCCGTGGCCGGCGAGGGCCTTTCTGTGCGGAGTTTGCATGTTCTCCCCGTGTCTGTGTGGGTTTCCTCCGGGTGCTCCGGTTTCCCCCACAGTCCAAAGACATGCAGGTTAGGTTACCTGGCGACTCTAAACTGACCGTAGGTGTGAATGTGAGTGTGAATGGTTGTCTGTGTCTATGTGTCAGCCCTGTGATGACCTGGCGACTTGTCCAGGGTGTACCCCGCCTTTCGCCCGTAGTCAGCTGGGATAGGCTCCAGCTTGCCTGCAACCCTGTAGAACAGGATAAAGCGGCTAGAGATAATGAGATGAGATTATGGAATGCCCTCTGTGTTAGCCTTGTGATAGATTGGTGACCTGCCCAGGGTTACCTCGCCTCTCACCCAAAGTCAGCTGGGATTGGCGCCAGGTTCCTCTGACAGATTGGCTCCAGGTTCCCCCATGACCCTGACGGATAAGCGGTACAGGTAAAAGAAGTAGAAGCCTTTATTTATCAGATGTACACTCAAGTACAGTGAAATTCCTCCTCTGCATTTAACTTCACTGGTGCGCTGATGGCGCCAACTCACGGGTAAGCTTGTGTTGGCCTTCAAGAAGGCCGAGGGTGATACATTTTTGGTATCCACTATAAATC
Source organism: Neoarius graeffei (assembly GCF_027579695.1). Taxonomy (NCBI): domain Eukaryota; kingdom Metazoa; phylum Chordata; class Actinopteri; order Siluriformes; family Ariidae; genus Neoarius; species Neoarius graeffei. The sequence continues at coordinate 14,504,059 of NC_083583.1, read as the reverse complement.
AAAATCTGATTGATTAATTCATCTGTCACTTCCTACATAAACATGCACCGCCATGGCCTTCTGTCCCGGCAACGAAGTCCTAACCAGTGAGTGAACAGCTCTAAACTCTTTTCAGCCTAGAGACAACAAACAAAAAAATCTCATTGGATAACTCGATTTTAATGTTTTCAGGACAGTAACCCTTTCATTTCTGAAGCAGATTTGATAGAAAATGAGGCCAAATTAGAATTAGGAGAGAATGATTATAATGAAATGATGAAAGAATGAAAGAAATTAAATATAATATTTGAAATTGCTGATATGTTTGAGTCTTCTCTGAAGGCCTAGAAGGCCCTGACGGTTCCCTTCTGCATGATTATAACTTTACCTCGGACACTGACACTGGAGACTCCTTCCATAAACATTTCCTCACAGGAAACTTCACCTTTGATCAATCTCATCCTACATTTTTTGACCAATCAGAAAAGAGAATTCAACAGCACTGTGGTATAAATGGCAATAGTCAATTATTAAAGTGAGGGTCTATCGTTTCTATTAAAGAATAAGCTTCCTACTGTAGGTTGCCATATTTTACAGAAATCTAAAGGAACAAGCATAATCTTGTAATTATAGTCATGAAACGAGAAAGCATTTAAGGAGTATTTTTACAAACGCAAGCGAATCACTGTAAAAGCTGTTCCCTTATTAAACATCACCCTATCATATATATCCAGCTAGCATACCAAGCCATCGCAGGTGCTCACAGCCGCTTGACCTTTTGCAGCTGATTCACTCCAAACCTCTCCAAGGAAGTAGCACAGAGAATTGCCAGGAGAATGCAATGTGGAGCTGCGGAGACCACCATGTCGCCGTTCTGTGAGAAAAGCAGGAGCTAGCAGATATGGGTTCAGGGTGAGGTTGAAAAGCAAGTCCTCGCCATTGTATTGTAAATGGTAGAAAACATGAGGCAGGCTTTCGATGCTGTCGACAGTTTGCCTCCGGCGGACTCGACTCACATGGTAGGACACGAGGTTGGAGATAAAATCTCCATCTGAATCTACTCTCTGTGGGTGAACAATCTCATACTGGAGAAACCCTTCAGAGGAGAGACCTGCAGAAGACAAGCAGATGGTTATGATTTGTTATTACAGACTTTGCTTTATTTAAATAGAAGAATAAATGAAGACTGCATGCATGTGCTATTTTCACAGTGATAAACAACAGACCACGGTATTGCTTTGAGCTCCACACAAGCAAAGTAAAGCATTTCTGCCTGGAACAATGCGAACTTAAAAAAACAAAAATGAAGCATATGAACTTTAAGACGTCGTGTTTATTCATGGATTTCTCCAGAGGCTTAGTCAGAAACTTCCATTGTCTATAAAACTCTTTTAACTGAGACCATTGTTCCAATTTTGACCCAGATGTCATGAACTAGCAGAGAGCAACAAAGGACAAGGAAGTTTCCTCTCCACAACTGGCCAGAGTGTAGCGATCTCGGCCATCAGATAGGAAACAACACACACAAGCGCTAACATTTGAAAATTTCATTTTACGCAGACTTTGGAAGGTCGGCTGGTTGAAAAACAAAAATGAAAAATATTAATTCATGCAAGATAAACAAGACTGGTTTAAGATGCTCACACTGTCGAACTGTGTTGAAATACTGTATCTATCGCAAAAATCTTTTCAAATTTTCCTCCTAAATCTTCCTTCTTGAAGATGACCTACACTCACCGGCCACTCTATTAGGAACACCCATGCATCCACCTGCAACTGTTTTATGCAGTTCTTTAATCAGCCGATCCCTCGACAGCAGCACGATACATAAAATAATGCAGATACAAATCAAGAGCTTCAGTTAATGTTCACTTCAAACATCAGAACGGGAAAAATTGTGATCTCAAAGTGTGACTTTCTTTCACTGTGGCATGGGTGTTGGTTTGAGTCAGATGGACTGGTTTGAGTATTTCAGAAACTGCTGATCTCCTGGGGTTCACACACACACACACACACACACACACACACACACACACACACACACACACACACACCAGTCTCTAGAGTTTACACAGAATGGTGCGAAAAACAAAAAACATAACATCAAGTGAGAGACAGTTCTGTGGGTGGAAACAAACACCTTGTTGATAAGACAGATCAGAGGAAAAATGGTCAGATTGGTTCGAGCTGCCAGGAAGGAACTCATATAGCAACTCATATAATCACTCTTTACAACCATGGTGAGCAGAAAAGCATTTCAGCATGCAACAACAGCCAAGAATGGGAGAATAAGTTGCTATTAAAGTGGCCGGCGAGTGTTTGTGCACAAGCACCAAAAAAGTGAGTTTTTCATGGCAGGTCCCCTTTTAAGCTTTCTCTTTTAGGGTGAGAAATGATTTTGACTCACTGTTGACACATGGTTTGTTTTTGGGCAAAAAGGCAGAGTGCTTTGAGGGGCAGCACGCTGGTGTAGTGGTTAGCAGTGTTGCCTCACAGCAAGAAGGTTCTGGGTTTGAGCCCAATGGCTGATGGGGGCCTTTCTGTGTGGAGTTTGAATGACCATATTGGGTTCCAGTCCTACCAGCCAAGAACAGGAATCTTAGACTACGTTCAGACTGCACCCTGAAACGACCCATATCCGATTTTTTTGCCCATATGCGACCTGTATCCGATTTGTTATTGACAATCTGAACGACACAGATCTGATTTTTTCACATGCGACCCAGGCCGCTTGGATATGTGGTCCTAAATCCGATGCATATCCGTTATTTTCACATGCGACTGGAGTCTGACCGGACAGGTCGCATTCATGCGACCTACACGTCATCAACAAGAGACAAACGTCACTATTCTGCGTTGGCTAATCCCGCCTCTTTGGTGGAAAACAACAACATTTGTACAGTTTTCAGAATTTAAATAGACTTTTATAGAATTGATCAAGCTAATGGTGGATTTGGTAGGGACCTGGATGTTGATCTGTTAGCCTGATTAAATAAAACAGTTTCTATAACTGATTTATAACTTAAACCATCCTGTATTACAAGATTATAAGATTGTTCTGGAAATTTCCAGTAATTTGACACCTTCGGTCTCATTAGTCTGCTGCCCACATTAATCAGATTATTGTGTGAGTTCCGCCGCCGCCACAAAAACCACATCGCCAGGTCTCGCCTCATCTCCATAGCAAACTGCACTGGTGTTTCTGCACCTTGAGCCAGCGCTGAGAGAAGTTGCAGAATTCAGCTGGCTATAAACAATCTAAATAAATATTTATAAAAATGTAGAAAAAGTTTATTAATATGACGAAATAAATATGTGCAAATTATTAAGCCTGAATTAAGAGTTTGGTAATACAGCGGCCGTATCCCAAATGACCGCCTACTGAAGCTCGAGTGCACTATATAGAGTTTAAAAATCCATTACTTCCTAGTAACATGTAGTGCACTTATATAGAAATTAGAGACATATTTAGGAGTCAACCCTCGTTACCAGGCTACACGTTTTCATTTCAGTTCAGAAACAAAAACACACATGAGACCTCACACTTTAAAACTAACCAGATAATTAAACAAAAAAAAAAAAAGAAATCATTAAACATGAAGAGTGCGCTTTTTTTTTGTTTACGTATTACGTAGATGTGCTTATTACGTGTCAATTTGCGCATGCGGGGCACTTTTGGGTCGTTTTCCGTTCATATTGGAGATCGCATACAAGTCTCATATAATTGGTAATGTGAACGGCCTAACAAAAAAATCGGATTTCACAACAAATCGGATATGGGTCGTTTCAGGTTGCAGTCTGAACGTAGTGTTAGAATCAAGAACAAGTTCCTATTAAAGTGGCCGGTGAGCGTAGATACCATTGAATGAAGTCTCATGCTCTCCCCGTGTCTGTGTGGGTTTCCTCCGGGTGCTTCGGTTTCCCCCACAGTCCAAAGACATGCGGTTAGGTTAATATGGGACGGCCTTGGGCTGAGGTGCCCTTGAGCGAGGCACCTAACTTCCAACTGCTCCCCGGGTGCTGTTAGCATGGCTGCCAACTGCTCTGGGTATGTGTGTGTGTGCTCATTGCTCACATGTGTGTGCATGTGTGTGTTCACTGCTTCAGATGGGTTAAATGCAGAGAGGAATTTCACAAGTGTGTGATGAATAAAGTTGGGCTTTCTTTCTTAGCACGATATTTGCTTTCATAACCTCCTCTACCGGACGGCACGGTGGTGTAGTGGTTAGCGCTGTCGCCTCACAGCAAGAAGGTCCGGGTTCGAGCCGGCGAGGGCCTTTCTGTGCGGGGTTTGCATGTTGTCCGCGTGGGTTTCCTCCGGGTGCTCCGGTTTCCCCCACAGTCCAAAGACATGCAGGTTAGGTTAACTGGTGACTCTAAATTGACCGTAGGTGTGAATGTGAGTGTGAATGGTTGTCTGTGTCTATGTGTCAGCCCTGTGATGACCTGGCGACTTGTCCAGGGTGTACCCTGCCTTTTGCCCGTAGTCAGCTGGGATAGGCTCCAGCTTGCCTGCGACCCTGTAGAACAGGATAAAGCGGCTAGAGATAATGAGATGAGATAATTCATTTGCTTGCTTCATCGAGACACAACCGGGGAGGTGCAAACTTTTGCACTCCACTGCATGATGAAGAAATCAATGAAAGCATGGAGCATGACATAATGACAATCACAGCCTATTAACTGCTGATCCAGTTATCCAAAATAAATGCATGACAGAGTTTGTGTTCTCCAGGTTTGAACTCTGCAATAAAAAAAATATATATATGTTCTTGCTTGCAAAAAGCAGTTCAGCTCAGAGCCTGACAGCAGAACTGATTCCCTGCAGAAACACATTCATTCAAGGTCAAAAACTATCAAGCTGCTCCAACTCACCTGTAATGTCACTGAGCCCATGAGGTTCTGCGCTCTGGAGAAGGGTCAGGAGCACAGCTGGGAGGAAGAAGGCCGACCCAAAGGCGCAAAATCCGCGCTTCGAGTGCATCCTCAAATCTGAGCAACCTCCTAAGCCTAAACCGTCTTCCTCTCTCTCTGTCTCTCTCTCACACACACACGTTAGGCCATTTTAAACACCTTAAAGCTGTTTGCATTAACCGAGCACGCAGGCTGAGTGACGCCATGGCGCAAGATGCGGCGCTTTTACGCAGAAACTTTACAGCGCACATCAGCGCGAGCCATCCCAAGGAACCCGAGTCAAACCCGGAGCAGCGGGAGTCCCCGGCTCAAGGGCTGGGGGAGAGGTTGCCAGATTGTCTCCACCAAACTTCCAGCCCACAGTAGCGACTTGAAACCCGCCCAGATTCACTAAGAACTATCCCCATGTGCAACTTTGCCAAATTTCACTTCCAGTCCCCAAGGAGGTTTTAATCCCAGCCCTGTCCGGGTTGCCAGATTGGCAAGGCAAGGCAAGTTTATTTATATAGCGCATTTCATACACAATGGCAGTTCAATGTGCTTTTACAGAGGTAAAAGCAAAACAGTAAACAATAGAAAATAAAATTACATAAAATAAAGGGGGAAGAAGAGAGAAAAAAAATAATAAGATTTAACCCTTACAAAAATTAACCATGGTTTTACTATGAAAACTAACCATGGTTTAACCATGGTTTATAGTTATTCATGGTTTTCATGGTTTTTTGGGTGACCATGAAAACCATGGTGCATTTTACCTCAATGTTCACTTAAATTTTTAGGTTCTAAGTAAATGTTAATGTATCTGGGCTGTTAATCGAGATCCTTCTCTACAGCATTGACTGTTGGACGAAAGCATGGTAATACTACAGTTAGTGCATCCTTTTAAAAACCATACTATCCCTTTTTAAACTAATTTCGTAGTTACTATGACCTATTACACATACAACTATGATGCTACCACAGCTAGTGCAGTACTATGGATAAACCACAGTAATGCAATGTTGGTTCATAGTACTTAGAATCACCATGAAATACCATAGTAGAACCATGGTTACTACCATGGATGAACCATAGTAATACTATGGTTGGTTCATAGTACTTAGAATAACCATGAGATACCATGGTAGAACCATGGTTACTACCATGGATGAACCATAGTAATACTATGGTTGGTTCATAGTACTTAGAATCACCATGAGATACCATAGTAGAACCATGGTTACTACCATGGATGAACCATAGTAATACTATGGTTGGTTCATAGTACTTAGAATCACCATGAGATACCATAGTAGAACCATGGTTACTACCATGGATGAACCATAGTAATACTATGGTTGGTTCATAGTACTTAAAATCACCATGAAATACCATAGTAGATCCATGGTTACTACCATGGATAAACCATAGTAATACTATGGTTGGTTCATAGTACTTAGAATAACCATGAAATACCATAGTAGAACCATGGTTACTATCATGGATGAACCATATTAATACTATGGTTGGTTCATAGTACTTAGAATCACCATGAAATACCATAGTAGAACCATGGTTACTACCATGGATGAACCATAGTAATACTATGGTTGGTTCATAGTACTTAGAATAACCATGAGATACCATGGTAGAATCATGGTTACTACATAAAAACCATGGTAAAACCATAGTAAACCATGGTAGATTTTCGTAAGGGAAACAACAGTAGAAATAAAATAATAGAATGAAGTAAAAGTTCAGTAAAAAAAACAGCAGAACTAAAATAGAATAAAAGTTAAGTAAAGTTTAAAACATGCAGAGACTGTAAAAGTTAAGTAAAGTTTAAAACATGTAAAGATGATGATATTTATCAGTTAGCAGAAAGCATCTGAAAACAACCTGGTCTTGAATCTAGATTTGAAGCTGCCAACAGCAGGAGCATTTTTAATGTCCTCTGGGAGTTGGTTCCATAGTTGTACTGCATAGTAGCTAAAAGCTGCTTCACCACACTTTGTTTTAACAACAGATTTTACCAGTAAATTTTGCTGCTGCGATCTGGTAGATCTGATTGGGTTAGGCCGCTGCAACATATCAGAGAGGTAATTGGACCCTGTACCATTTAGAGATTTGTACACCAGCAGCAATGCTTTAAAGTCAGTTCTGTAGCTTACTGGAAGCCAGTGAAGGGACCTTAGAATTGGAGTAATGTGCTCTGTTCTTTTTGTTCGTGTGAGAACCCTAGCCGCTGCATTTTGAATCACCTGAAGTCGTTTGATGGTCTTTTTTGGCAGGTCTGTGAAAAGGCAATTGCAGTAGTCAACCCTACTAGAGATGAAGGCATGTATAATTGGCTCAATTTAAAATCCATCCATCAATTATCTGTAGCCGGTTATCCTTTACAGGGTCGCAGGCAAGCTGGAGCCTATCCCAGCTGACTGTGGGTGAGAGGCAGGGTACACCCTGGACAAGTCACCAGATCATCACAAGGCTGACACATAGAGACAAACAACCATTCACACTCACAGTCAATTTAGAGCCACCAATTAACCTAACCTGCATGCCTTTGGACTCTGAAGGAAACCGGAGGGAACCCATGCAGAACATGCAAACTCCACACAGAAAAGCCCTCGTCAGCCACTGGGCTCGAACCCAGAACCTTCTTGCTGTGAGGCAACACTACACCGCCCTCGATCTAAAATACATACAGTAATTTCACTCTCAAGCTTACTGGCACTGTGCAATATGACCAACAATATACAGTAGGTGAGAGCAGGGAGACTTGGAACAGGGATGACTTGGGACAGTTTGTTGCGTTCCCATAAATTAATTTCAACCAATCAGGTTTTAGCTTCCATTAGGCAGCATGGTGGTGGGGTGGTTAGTGCTGTTGCCTCATAGCAAGAAGGTCCTGTGTTCAAACCCAGTGGCTGACAGGGGCCTTACTGTGTGGAGTTTGCATGTTCTCCTCATGTCTGTGTGGGTTTCCTCCAGGTATTCCGGTTTCCCCCACAGTCCAAAGACCTGCAGTTAGATTAATTGGCTATTCTAAATTGTCCATGTGTGAATGGTTGTTTCCCAAACTCAGAAATGGGAGGATTGCTACAGGAAGGGTATCTGGCGTAAAACTATGCTCCAATAATGGACCCTGACCTGGCAACAGTGCTGGAGAAAGAAGAAGGAGGTTTCAGATTCCGTTAGATGTTTCCCTTTAGAGTAACCTACTTCCTTCGGAGCCATGAAGCTGGAGACTGCAGTAAGGTTCGTGCGGTTCAATATTTTATAAACCAAAACTTGTATTTTCTACTTCGCCTTCACCTCCATTCTATGCTGAATTGGGGATTTGTTAGGAATAAAACTATGTAGCCTAGAGTTACCAAATATAGTATTGTTTATTATACTTATATTCCGGGAAAACCATTTAAGGATTTTGATTTTCTCAACATGGCCAGATGGGGAGAGTTGGGACAGTTCAACAGTATAGGTTTTTTCTTGTGCTTTACAAATATAAAATTGTTTAAAATGTTTGTTAAAAATGTGGGCGTGTACCTGCATGAGGGTAAAACTGATTTCATTCCTTCTTGAAAATGGAACTGTTTTGTCGAGTCAGATTTTGGGTAAACTGACATTTTTCTATTGCTGTACCAGCATTGTGTGTTCATCCAGTCCATATCTTACAAGTTTTGATAATAAATAAAATTAAACATATAGGCCTGCGTATTTTATTTTTGTCCCAAGTCTCCCAACATAATGTCCCATGTCTCCCCTCAGTGTCTCATGTCTCCCTGCAAAAAGAATGACAGAAAAAGTGAAGTCTGAAGGCCAGTATATGAGACAAGCTGAGTAACTAATGTTGTGGCAAGAGGATACAGTAAATACTCCAATGCAATATGAATGTGACGCTACCTGCAAAGAATTTCACACAATCTACAAAAGCTGAAAACCTGTCCCAAGTCTCCCTGCTCTCCACTACTGTAAAAAAAAAAAATCTTAGGCACATGCAAAGAAATGCTGTAAAGTCAAGTTGAATTAAAACATTTTAATTAAATCTTTCTTCTTCAAAGAAAGCATGCAGTTAACAGTAAGAAACTTAACAAAGTCAATATGTGGTGTGACAACCCTTTGCTGGTTGGTGGGCAGGTCACCAGTCTACCCCAGGGCTAACACAGAAATCATTCATATTCACACCTTTAGAGTGTGATTTAGATTTAGTGGAGGAAACCAGAGCACCCAGAGGAAACCCACACAGGCATGAGGAGAACATGCAAACTTACACACAAAAAAGCCTCAGTTGGCCGCGAGGTTTAAACCCAGAAGGTTCTTGCTGTGAGGAGATAGCGCTAACCACTGCAGCACCATTTGTTAAATCAAAAATGTGTATTAAAAATTAAAAACATGTACATGTATAACACGGGCGATTGCTCTAAGACAACGAGGGAGGCTCAGCCTCCTCTAAAAATGACGAACATCGTGTAGGATGAATTGCGCTAGGCTTATGTTATAGCCGACCTTATAACATTGCTATTTCAGGTCCAGAATCATAGAAATATATGTGCTCAACCCACTACAGTGCGAAATCATTGCCTTATAACTTTAATGTGTGCGTGAGTTTCTCCCCCTCGTGACAGCGCGATGCAGCCCAGCCTCAGTGGACTGCAATGGCATTTGGGAGCTCTGCGCTTTTCAGTCTCAAAATGCAAGACGATTATTGGACAAATACTGCGAAAATGCCCGCCTACGGACTCCCAGCCTCACATGGGAGGGACATGGCAGTTTCCGCGAGGAGACTGGTGATTGGTGAAAGCGGCCGGATATTTTCTTTGATTGACATCTCGTTTCAACTATAGACAGGCAGCGGTGAATCTCAATTCAGTCCCATGCGGATTTGTAAGTGCTGTGGTGTATAGAGTGCTTCGAGGTCAGCGCGAACCCAGCGGCGGCCATATTGGAAGTCAAAGGTCGCTGTGTCAGTGCATTGTTGTTGTTCAGCGAAGCAAAAAGGGGTGACAATGCCGAATACGTGCGTCATTGTTGGCTGTAGTAGCCGGGGGGAAAAGGGTGGCAAAAGCTTCCACAGACTCCCTAAAGTCATGACTAACCAGGGAATTGCAGCACAGGAGAAAAGCGAGCGGAGGAGACGACAGTGGCTGGCTGCCATCAACCGCTCAAATTTAGGACAACTTGACTGTATCCGGATTTGTTCTGATCACTTTGTGACAGGTAGGTTAATATTGTCTTGAATTTCATAGTTACTAAAATAGTTATTAAAATAGTTACTAAAATAGTTATTTTAATTTCATAGTTACCGGTAGCATCCAGTATGCCGGCTGTTGTGTGACTGTCGTTCTTCCCCTCAGTCTCGTGGCCGCTTCAACATAAAACAACAGGGAAGCAACATGGGAGCAACATTCCCCAAGTCCAGCAATGCAGTTGCAATGTGCACACAAAATAGCATGTCTCTTGTCAACTATTATCCAGGGGTGTAGACTAGGCTGGGATAGTCTCTGCGAGTGTAACACTTTCCCTCTGATCACTTTTGTCTCTCCGTCTTCAGCAGTCAACACCGACACATCGCGGACCCAACCGGACACAAATCTATCGTATGCTTCCATACTCTTGTAGTTCTGGAAATCCTTTAGTTCACAAAATGGACTTGGGTGAAACACTAGATAGTTCACAAGATCGATGTATGTCACATGCGGCAACAAGCTGGGGTCAGCTTTCCATTCCTTCTCACTAACAGTGTATGGATCTACATTCCCAATGAAACGTACCTTCTCAGCATAACGCTCCCGTGCCTGCTTATCCAAACTTTCACAGTAGTGCTCCATCACTTCAGATGTCTAAATTCTTAAAAAATCCAAGCTTCTAAGCCCTCTAACACGGAAACGAATGGGTGAATGTGTACTCTATGATGTGTACTCTATGCGCGCTCTGGAGCGAGTGACTTCCAAGATGGCCGCGCGGACCGCAGTGTTACTATTTTAAGCATCATCTCGGAGCACTCTATTGTAAGAGATCAGCTTACATTTCGATTTCATTCATTACATACGGTTTCTACCAGCTTTTTTAGTTTGTATATATTTTCATTGTAAATAAAGTGTAAATATAGCGTTGTCAAGTTTGCTATCTTAGTTCCAGAAATTTCGTTTATTTGAGTGACTGGACTTGAACTTGAGGGGGCTAGTCAGCTAGCAAGAAAGCTGCGCACGGATGCCAAGCATTGCTGATTTAATTTTGGCGAAGCCATTTGCCAGTCTTCCTTTCGAGGAAAAAATTAAAATTAAAGAGCAGGGTAGACCAACGCCTCAAATTGACTTGGTGAAAAAGGTAGGGAATAATACTCGTTCCTTTCAGCTCTCCTGGTACGGGAAAGTGAATTGGCTAACAGCAAGTGACCCACATCAACAACAGTAAATAGGCTACTTTAGTAAAATGTCATGGATGGACCAAAAATATAGACTCTATTTAAAATGTTTATGCTGAGTATATTATATTGGAATATATATTTTTCTGGATATGAATTAAACACAGCTACAATTTGGAAAACATTTTTAAACAAAAACACAGCTGAGAACATTTCACACTACAGACCTGGATTAAAAGTGAAGGGTTATCAAAATTGTCAATAAAACATTTCTCAGTCAAAATAAGTAAAATATAGGGAAAGTGTCATTGAATGAAATGTGTGGCACCCAGCTCTACTGCTGGGGTTCCTGACAAAGAGCTGCTTTCAATAATGATCAATTTTTAAACAACATGCCACAATTTTAAAATATAAAATGTTAAAATATACCCCCCCAACACCACCATCATGTATATTGGACAGTAGGCTAATGGGCCAAAAGAACCTGTTATTTCACAGTTTGTGACGCTGCCAACAATCAGCCAGATCAGAGGCAAGAGTATGGGCAAAATTGATGTTTTTTCTTTTAAAATCTGGAAATATCGTAACCGACCAGCCTCCCCTGTTTGAAAGACTACCAGCTGCCACTGATGTATAAACATTAATGATATATATGAAACATAAAACATGAAATAAATATGATAAAAATAAAAAAGTAAATTGCAATGCCCTTTCATCACTGTAATAATTCTTTCCTTTCTTTTTTTTTTTTTTAAATGCAAACCTTAGCTAACATATTTTAATGTGACTGGGAGAAATTAACTGGTTATATATAATCAAATTTGGCTTAAGAAATGTACCTGCATCACTTGTAGTTGGAGCTAACGCTGACAGCACGCCAAAATAGTTAACAGTTATTTCACGAAATCTAGTCATACATGAGCTGATAACTGACAAGGCACGTAGCACCGAATTGGCTATAAGCCATGTACAATGAGATTGAATGGAATAACTGTTAAATCCACATTCACTGGATTTTGAGAAACAGAGCATTTTTATTTTTATTTTTTGCAAATTCGACAAATAAAAACTTTCTACAAAAAGTCCAACAAAATCATTTCTGCTTAGAAACCGGTGAAATGACAGTAGCAATTTGTGAAAAATGCTCAATAATAATTCTAGAAAAATAAAAAAGATAAGTTCTTACCATCATATACTTTTATTCCGTATTTTGTTTCTTTTTTGTATTTTTGGGGGTTTGTTTTCGAGTAGAGTTTTTATTTCGTCCTCGGTTGGTTCAGCAACACGCTCCACCATTTTGTTTTTCTCTCACGGTATATGAGCCGATATCCTAGTAGTAGAGTAGCCAATCAGAGCGTGCAATTGCTCATATCCAGTGAATGTGGATAGAATATTTCCTTATAGTATCTGAAAAATGAGCATGAGACCTTTAGCTACTTTGCATTGTGAAAGATTTGAACTCAGGAAAACAATTATTATGAGTTGCTATACTTCTGGGGAAAAAAAAATACTGTAGGCGATTTGAAATTTTGACCACCTGAGCAGTGATTATCTTTAAAATCAATGGGCTAATGTTTTTATAGCTAGTACTAACAGTCTAGCAACTTAACACAAGTTGGCTTAATACTATTGAACTAGCTAATCACTAACATTTCCGTTTAATTTTTCCATTATCAATAAGTGTAAACAAGAAAGTGGACAAATGGACTAAATCCAGTTAATGCTGCCCACAAGCAAATTGGTTCCAACATTGCACAGTAATAGAAACAAACCTGTTTTTTATACCTCCGCCAATTTTGTTGGAGGAGGCCTTGCTTGTTTGTTTGTTCCCAACATACCTCAAAAAGTTATGAACTGATTTTGATGAAATTTGGAGGAAAGGTGATCCATGGTCCGAGGAACAATTAATTAGATTTTGATGTAAATCTGGATATGTATGCAGATCCAGGATGTTTTTGTCTCTTCCCAATGTCACTCAAAAACTAGTGAATGGATTTGGATGACATTTGGTGTCCAGCTTTAGTGTTATCCTAGGTTCAAGTGATTTGAGTTTGATGTTGATAACATGTGGCTTGACAGAGATATGTATTCATTGTGAAAGAAACCACATGCACCAATCACAATAAATCAAACCGCTCCGGTGTTTCTGAATGAAAATGAGCATCTTTGCTGGTCACATAATTTATTTTATATCTCATTATCTCTAGCCGCTTTATCCTGTTCTACAGGGTCGCAGGCAAGCTGGAGCCTATCCCAGCTGACTACGGGCGAGAGGCGGGGTACACCCTGGACAAGTCGCCAGGTCATCACAGGGCTGACACATAGACACTGACAACCATTCACATTCACACCTACGGTCAATTTAGAGTCACCAGTTAACCTAACCTGCATGTCTTTGGACTGTGGGGGAAACCAGAGCACCCAGAGGAAACCCACGCGGACATGGGGAGAACATGCAAACTCCGCACAGAAAGGCCCTCGCCGGCCACGGGGCTCGAACCCGGACCTTCTTGCTGTGAGGTGACAGCGCTAACCACTACACCACCGTGCCGCCCCACTTTATGATAGTATTTTATTGATATCTCTTAGACATTGGCATGTTTTAATAACTGGTGCTGTGCATTGTTTAAAATGATTATTTGAGCTAAAGATCTTACTTACAATGATGTTTCTAATTTAGAGTTGATTCAGTGCAGCCATAAAGAATTCAGATGAAGTATTTTATTACTGATTAACCAATAACAGAACCAAAAAAAAAAAAAAAAAAATCAGGAAATTTTCAGAGGAAAACGTTTCAGCATTTCATAATGTCATGTGAATTGTTGTCAGTGTTGACACTAGAAAGTAATATTTTATTTTCCTCTGTAAATTAAGTGTAATAGGTCAACAAATACACAGTTATTATATGTAATAGGTAACCAAATACGCAGTTCACCATCTTTGAAATACCAATCTGTATCACTGTTTCCCAGTTCAATATGTTTAAAATGAGATTATTATGGGATACCATCCAATCTGGCAACACAATCTGACTGCTGCTGCTGCTCTCAGTTCATGATCAAACTTTTCTTCCTCATATGAAACTTTGCTCAAGTACCGCCTCTTGGCTGGAGTGTGTAGGAGGACCATGGCCCAGAGAAACAAAGAAATCTAGACACACAGATAAACCTCCCTTTCTATATTACTATAGTGCCATTCATTCACATGAAGCCTGAAGATCAAATGCTGAAATTTGTCTTTTTCAAAATAATAAATGTGTCACTGTATTTACTGACTTCTCTGTTATTAAAAGCCATTAATCTCAAGCAGTATTTAGGCTTTATATCCTTTTATGAAGTCTGCTTTGGGTTTAATTTAGATAAAGACTTCGACTTGTGCATGACATTTCAGGAAATTGCTCCAACATACATTTATCATTTTGAGTAAAACTTGGTAGAAAATATGGCTAGTTGTCATATATACCACTATAAGAAGCAGTTGTACAGGCAATTGCTTCTTAAAAACAGTTTATTTGATAAAATTCCTGTCACTGTTGATTGTACACTCTTATACGGTAGAACCTCCATAGATCCTGTAGGGTGACCAGACGTCCCGGTTTTACCGGGACAGTCCCGATTTGGGGTTGTGTGTCCCAACTCCTGGCAAAAGTCTGTCGGGACATGGATATGTCCCGGTTTTTGCCACTCGCGACGTTTGCGACTGAGCAGCGTGGGAATCATTAGCGGAGAAATGTCTGCATTTACTATTTTGATGAATTGACAGGAATCGCAAACTTTCCTGGTTACTGCCCCCTGGCCCTGTGGCATGGGTGTTTATTTAGCCACATTATTCCAGACAACAGAACGTGTTGCCATGCAACAATAAAATAAACATTAACTGGCGCGAATGTTCTTTGTCTAGCAGCAGTAATGCCGCAGCAATTATGCCGAAAAGAAAATGTACCTTTTCCAAAGATTTACAGGGCACCCATCCCTTCCTCCGAGAGGTGCAGAACAATGAGCACGAAGCCTACTGCACACACTGTAAGTGTTTTGTTCTTGTACTGAGTTGGGTAGCCTATGTTGCAAATGCTGTGCGCTCCTGTGGGGGCTTTCCTCGGGCTGTCGCCCCTCTCCTCCTTTATTGCTGTTTTGTTTGAGTGTATATTTACGGAAGCCGAGAGAGGCCCTTCATATAATCTTTTTTTATTCACCTTGTTATCCCGAGATAACGACATAATTAATTCAGGATCTCGAGAAAACAAAACCGTTATTCCGAGATCTCGAGAAAACAAAACAATTATTCCGTGATCTCGAGAAAACAAAACAATTATTTCATGATCTCAGCTGGATCACTGTATCTCCGTCGGTAGAGACGAAGCCGGGCCAGTCTTCTGCGGAGGTGCCGCGGACTAATTTTGAAATTATCCCTTATTAAAAGACTTAATGCAATCTCTCCCTGTGTCAACCCCTGATCAAAATATTGCCTTATTAGGTGATCGATTATTCCAGACATTCTAATGACCAAAGTTGCGTCTATACAGAATGAGAAATAGCCCCAAAGTCAGCATATCACAAGTCTCTTGGTGTACCTGAATGAGCCATTTCTCAGCTGTTTACTCGAGATCATGAAATAATTGTTTTGTTTTCTCGAGCTCTCGAATTAGTTGTGTTGTTTTCTCGAGATCCTGAATTAATTATGTCGTTATCTCGGGATAACAAGGTGAATAAAAAAAGGATTATATGAAGTGCCTCTCTCGGCTTCCGTAGGGTATATATTCTCAAATCACTTGTCTCTTTTTTGCTTCTGTTTAACATACCATTCTGACAGTTTGGCCGTATTGCTGTGTTGAACAGCTTGTTGCACCTTCCATTAAAGTGTTCACTTTTGTACACATCTTCTTGCTTTATTCATTCAGTTGTGGGGAATGGTTAGTAAGGTTGATTCTGACCTAGGCTATGTTGAGGTCACATATCTACTTTTTAAGTTCATGCTATAGTGCATACAATTTTAGAGATATAGCCTACATGTGCATATGCATTCTTCTTGGTGTTCTCACAAACAGGTGAAATAAATCAGTTTAAATTTGGCCTATGGACATAGCCTGGCCTATTCTCAGCCATTACAAAATCTGTTGTCTGACCATAATTTAACTGATCTGTATACCACTATGCTACTAGATAACAAAATGTCTGTTTGTTTTATTTCATGTGAGATGTTGATAAATGTGAGCTTCAACAAAATGATAAGAGCACCTTTCTGAGTGTCACTTTTACGTAAAAAAAAGATGTGCGTGCACGAGCATGGTCACACGCAAAAGTGTCCCGGTTTCAGACTAGGGAAATCTGGTCACCCTACTTTAAAGACACTGGCACTCTGGTTTCAAATGTGAAAAAAATCTTTACATTACCAAAGATCTGTTATTATCTCTGCCAACTTTGTTAGAGGAGGTTGTTTTCAGCTGTTTGTTTGTTTGTTTGTTTGTTTGTTTGTTTGTTTGTTTGTTTGTTTGTTCCCAACGTAACGCAAAAAGTAGTGAACAGATTTTGATGAAATTTTGAGTAAAATTGGGCCATGGGTCAAGGAAAAGTGCAATTCTTCAGCCGAGAGGCCAAAATTATGAAATTATTAAGATCTCCTTAACTTATCAGCTCAGTGATATTGCTAAAGTAAGGACTCCAAGACAAAATGTACTGAAAACCATATTTAAAAATCACCACCCCAATTATAGCAATGTCGCTTCAGAGAAATCTTGGTTTGAATTTTAAGAAATCAAAGTTCAGTTTTTTCCTGACGTAATTCCGTTCCTGACTTTTCTTTCCTCATAAAAGATTTTGCGTTCAGACTTAAACATAGCCAATTTTTCTATGGTTTTTTTTAGAGGTAAAAGATACCCCATACAGTGTGAAATTTTTATTTAATACCATTATCTTGAGTACTGCAACTAAAAAAGTTACCACATTTTGCTGTAAATGTAATTCCATTACTGAATAACTACCTAATAATTGATTAGATTTTGATGCAAATCCAGATATGTATGTGAACATAGTAAACATCTGGATTTTCTACTATGGACCTATCCACAAAATAAACAAACAAACAAATAAATAAATAAATATGCAAGTTAATCAAAATAATTTTCATTTTGAACCAGTTTGCCATTTAATTTTAAACCAGTGCCTATATGGGGAAACCATGGCCTAATGGTTAAAGAAGCAGGTTTAGGACCAAAAGGTTGCTGGTTTGATTTGGTTGTTGTTGGAGCCCTTGGTGTGGTTATAAAAAAGATCCAAAATTGGATCTCAAAGATTGGTGTTGAAATTCAAACTGAGTTACTGAAAGAGACTGCACGCTTGGGAACAGCCAGAATTTTGAGAAGAGTACTACAAATGTAGTAAGGAGTGTTGACTGTAGGACCCTTGGTCGTTTGTTATGATCTGTTCCTGTATGTTAATTCTGGTGACAAAAGATCCATCTGAGTTTGAAAAAATAATAATAATAATAACAGTCTTTCCCACTACTGCAGTGACCTTCACTCCTATGTCTGTTTCTAATTGTCCTTGAATCCTTGAGTTTCAATACTGCTGCAACATTTTTTACACTTGGGGGAATGTTCATATTTTGCCAGGTACCATATGGGTTGGCTTCAATCCTTTCCGCATGTTGGCTTACAGGGTTTACAGACGTGTCCAGAACAGACTATCAGGTTTTTATTAAGAATGTAAGCACAGATTAATGCACTCTTTGTAGCATAGTTTCTGATAGAAACATGAAGAAAAAGAGGAAAAGGAATAGTTCACTGACGGCTACATTTATTCTCATGCAGCCATTTCATTACAGATTTTTTTTTAACCCTGTATCCCTGTATCTGTACTCCTTTCAAACCAGCCTTAGGAACTCCTGTGAGTGCTCCTGATGATCAGTGTCAAACAGTTAGTCCCAGGTAATTGAGGTCTCTATACATATTTTTTAAAAAAAAATGCTCAATAAAAATATCCATGACCAGGGCCGTAACCAGGATTTTTCAAATACCGAGGTCAAACATTGCAATACATCTTATTTGCCAAAAAAAAAAAAAGTCCTAATATGGTGACTTTTCATACATTTTGGAAACGAGTCAAAATCGCAAGCCCAACAAGATGAACATGTAGGTGAACATGTTTCTTTTAACAATTTCAAAACTGCACGATCACAAAAGTATTTTGTGTGTGTGCGTGAGTGAGTGTGGGTGAGTGAGTGAGTGAGTGAGTGATGGAGTGTGAGTGAGTGAGAGTGTGAGTGAGTGAGAATGAGAGTGTGAGTGAGTGAGTTAGTGTGAGTGACTGAGAATGAGAGTGTGAGTGAGTGAGGGAGTGTGAGTGAGTGAGAGAGTGAATGAGTGAGTGATAATGAGTGTGAGTGAGTGAGTTAGTGTGAATGAGTGAGAATGAGTGAGTGAGTGAGTGTGTGTGAGTGAGAATGAGTGAGAGAGTGTGAGTGAGAATGAGTGAGAGAGAGAGTGTGAGTGAGAGAGTGTGAGTGAGTGAGAGAGAGAGAGAGAGAGAGAGAGAGAGTGAGTGAGAATGAGAGTGTGAGTGAGTGAGTTAGTGTGAGTGAGTGAGAGAGAGTCTCATCTCATCTCATTATCTCTAGCCGCTTTATCCTTCTACAGGGTCGCAGGCAAGCTGGAGCCTATCCCAGCTGACTACGGGCGAAAGGCGGGGTACACCCTGGACAAGTCGCCAGGTCATCACAGGGCTGACACATAGACACAGACAACCATTCACACTCACACCTACGGTCAATTTAGAGTCACCAGTTAACCTAACCTGCATGTCTTTGGACTGTGGGGGAAACCGGAGCACCCGGAGGAAACCCACGCGGACACGGGGAGAACATGCAAACTCCGCACAGAAAGGCCCTCGCCGGCCATGGGGCTCGAACCCAGGACCTTCTTGCTGTGAGGCGACAGCGCTAACCACTACACCACCGTGCCGCCGTGAGAGAGAGTGTGAGTGAAAATGAGAGTGTGAGTGAGAATGAGAGTGTGAGTGAGTGAGTGAGAGAGTGTGAGTGAGTGAGTGAGTGAGAGAGAGTGTGAGTGAGTGAGTTAGTGTGAGTGAGTGAGAATGAGTGAGTGGGAGTGACAACGCAATCTAGCCGAGCCTGAATGGACTTCAGTTGCTTTTTAAAAAATATATGCCCTTTTCAATAGCAAAATACTAGACGGTTATTGGACAAAACCGTAAAACGCTCCATTCGGAGACTGAGACCCCGTCCACACGTAGCCGGGTATCTGCTAAATCGAAGATATTTTTCTACATTTTGGCCTGTCATCCACATGAAAACACATCAAAAACGAATATTTAAAAAAACTCCGGGCAAAGTGAAGATTTTTGAAAACTCCGTGTATGCCTTTTCGTGTAGACAGAGATAACCGGAGGTTTGCGTTTTAGAACGTCACAATCTGCGCCAAAAAAATGACAACAAATCTGCCCTGACGTCAAACGTGCGACCTTTGTTTACTGCAGAAGCCAGATTAAGCATGGACTTAAGCTAGCCGCACACTACGGCGATCCACGCGGTACCGAACCGACCCATTTCAGAGCCGACTCCCGACAGGGCACGCACATATCCCCCGACTGTTTACGAGTGCAGTCGCGATTGAAGCGACACGTGACAACTTAATAGCTTTGTGATTGGCTATTGGATATAGTTACTGTTAAATCCAACACTTGAAGATGCTACAGGCTGAATTACAAATGACACAACATGGAATATGTAGCGCACTATCTAGGCTGCATGAGCTATTATTTCCAACCTTAAATAGTGCACTTATATAGGGGAGTTAAAGCGATTTGGAATTCAGCCACACAACTTGAGCAGAGTGGCTTTCCAGCCCACTGTGTCTATGGATAAAGCTTCAGTCTATGGAATTACAGTATATACCTGCATTAGGTGCTACCAACACGTATTTCTCGCGCTAGGAATTGTGTTTAATGATGTCACGTGTTATATGCGAAAGATATGATTGGCTATTGCTAGCGACTCTCGCCGATCAGTCTGGCTCCCGATTAGTTTTTCGAATCGGCTGTGAGATGAGTCTGTACCAATCGAAAACTAGTCTTTACGCCTGACTCGCGACTTCAGTTGGCTCGGTACGCTGAAAATCGGCGTAGTGTGCGGCTAGCTAAAGAGTAATGGATCGGAGTAGTGCCTTGAAAGCGTTAATTATTGTGCAGGTGCTATTTACGTTTAATTTTAGAAGCCCAACTACTGCTCCAAGAGCACAGGCGATGTGATTAGGGGGTAGGATTTGGGGAAATAATGCCATCTACAGGTTTGGAATGCTTATGAATGTGATTGAAAACGCAGATGTTCGGTTATGTGTGGAAGGGATTTTTTTTGAAGACGAGGTGGTGTGGATAAAACATTTTT
Organism: Neoarius graeffei; assembly: GCF_027579695.1. Taxonomy (NCBI): domain Eukaryota; kingdom Metazoa; phylum Chordata; class Actinopteri; order Siluriformes; family Ariidae; genus Neoarius; species Neoarius graeffei. Next base: position 14,483,427 of record NC_083583.1, on the reverse strand, counting down.
ATAAACGGAGGGGGGGAAAATGTTCGGTTTTAAAAATACCCGGCTACGTGTGTACACAGGGCCGTAACCAGGATTTTTCAAATACCGAGGTCAAACATTGCGATACATCTTCTCATCTCATCATCTCATCATCTCTAGCCGCTTTATCCTTCTACAGGGTCGCAGGCAAGCTGGAGCCCATCCCAGCTGACTACGGGCGAAAGGCGGGGTACACCCTGGACAAGTCGCCAGGTCATCACAGGGCTGACACATAGACACAGACAATCATTCACACTCACATTCACACCTACGGTCAATTTAGAGTCACCAGTTAACCTAACCTGCATGTCTTTGGACTGTGGGGGAAACCGGAGCACCCGGAGGAAACCCACGCGGACACGGGGAGAACATGCAAACTCCACACAGAAAGGCCCTCGCCGGCCCCGGGGCTCGAACCCAGGACCTTCTTGCTGTGAGGCGACAGCGCTAACCACTACACCACCGTGCCGCCGCGATACATCTTATTTGCCAAAAAAAAAAAAAATGTCCTAATATGGTGACTTTTCATACATTTTGGAAACGAGTCAAAATCACAAGCCCAACAAGATGAACATGTAGGTGAACATGTTTCTTTTAACAATTTCAAAACTGCACGATCACAAAAGTATTTTGTGTGTGTGCGTGAGTGAGTGTGGGTGAGTGAGTGAGTGAGTGAGTGAGTGAGTGAGAGTTTGAGTGAGTGATGGAGTGTGAGTGAGTGAGAGTGTGAGTGAGTGAGAATGAGAGTGTGAGTGAGTGAGTTAGTGTGAGTGAGTGAGAATGAGAGTGTGAGTGAGTGAGAGAGTGTGAGTGAGTAAGTGAGTGAGTGACAGAGAGAGTGAGTGAGTGAGTGAGTGAGTGAGTGACAGAGTGAGTGAGTGAGTGAGTGAGTGACAGAGAGAGTGAGTGAGAGAGTGTGAGTGAGTTAGTGTGAGTGAGAATGAGTGAGAGAGTGTGAGTGAGTGAGAGAGTGTGAGTGAGTGAGACAGAGAGTGAGTGAGAATGAGTGAGTGAGTGAGTGAGTGAGAATGAGAGTGTGAGTGAGTGAGTTAGTGTGAGTGAGTGAGTGAGTGAGTGAGTGAGTGAGTGAGTGAGTGAGTGAGTGAGAATGAGTGAGAGAGTGTGAGTGAGTGAGAGAGTGAGTTAGTGTGAGTGAGAATGAGTGAGAGTGTGAGTGAGTGAGAGAGAGAGAGAGTGAGAATGACAGCGTGAGTGAGTGAGTTAGTGTGAGTGAGTGAGTGAGTGAGAGAGAGAGTGTGAGTGAGTGAGTGAGTGAGTGAGTGAGTGAGTGAAAATGAGAGTGTGAGTGAGAATGAGAGTGTGAGTGAGTGAGAATGAGAGTGTGAGTGAGAATGAGAGTGTGAGTGAGTGAGTGTGAGTGAGTGAGTGAGTGAGTGAGTGAGTGAGAGAGAGAGTGTGAGTGAGTGAGTGAGTGAGAGAGTGAGTGAGTGAGTTAGTGAGTGAGTGAGAGAGAGAGTGTGAGTGAGTGAGTTAGTGTGAGTGAGTGAGAATGAGAGTGTGAGTGAGTGAGAGAGTGTGAGTGAGTGAGAGAGTGTGAGTGAGTGAGTGAGTGTGAGTGAGTGAGTGAGTGAGTGAGTGAGTGAGAGAGAGAGTGTGAGTGAGTGAGTGAGTGAGAGAGAGTGTGAGTGAGTGAGTTAGTGTGAGTGAGTGAGAATGAGTGAGTGAGAGTGACAACGCAATCTAGCCGAGCCTGAATGGACTTCAGTTGCTTTTTAAAAAATATATGCCCTTTTCAATAGCAAAATACTAGACGGTTATTGGACAAAACCGACTAAAACGCTCCATTCGGAGACTGAGACCCCGTCCACATGTAGCCGGGTATCTGCTAAATCGAAGATATTTTTCTACGTTTTGGCCTGTCATCCACATGAAAACACATCAAAAACGAATATTTAAAAAAACTCCGGGCAAAGTGAAGATTTTTGAAAACTCCGTGTATGCCTTTTCGTGTAGACAGAGATAACCGGAAGTTTGCGTTTTAGAACGTCACAATCTGCGCCAAAAAAATGACAACAAATCTGCCCTGACGTCAAACGTGCGACCTTTGTTTACTGCAGAAGCCAGATTAAGCATGGACTTAAGCTAGCCGCACACTATGGCGATCCACGCGGTACCGAACCGACCCATTTCAGAGCCGACTCCCGACAGGGCACGCACATATCCCCCGACTGTTTACGAGTGCAGTCGCGATTGAAGCGACACGTGACAACTTAATAGCTTTGTGATTGGCTATTGGATATAGTTACTGTTAAATCCAACACTTGAAGATGCTACAGGCTGAATTACAAATGACACAACATGGAATATGTAGCGCACTATCTAGGCTGCATGAGCTATTATTTCCAACCTTAAATAGTGCACTTATATAGGGGAGTTAAAGCGATTTGGAATTCAGCCACACAACTTGAGCAGAGTGGCTTTCCAGCCCACTGTGTCTATGGATAAAGCTTCAGTCTATGGAATTACAGTATATACCTGCATTAGGTGCTACCAACACGTATTTCTCGCGCTAGGAATTGTGTTTAATGATGTCACGTGTTATATGCGAAAGATATGATTGGCTATTGCTAGCGACTCTCGCCGATCAGTCTGGCTCCCGATTAGTTTTTCGAATCGGCTGTGAGATGAGTCTGTACCAATCGAAAACTAGTCTTTACGCCTGACTCGCGACTTCAGTTGGCTCGGTACGCTGAAAATCGGCGTAGTGTGCGGCTAGCTAAAGAGTAATGGATCGGAGTAGTGCCTTGAAAGCGTTAATTATTGTGCAGGTGCTATTTACATGTTTAATTTTAGAAGCCCAACTACTGCTCCAAGAGCACAGGCGATGTGATTAGGGGGTAGGATTTGGGGAAATAATGCCATCTACAGGTTTGGAATGCTTATGAATGTGATTGAAAACGCAGATGTTCGGTTATGTGTGGAAGGGATTTTTTTTGAAGACGAGGTGGTGTGGATAAAACATTTTTATAAACGGAGGGGGGGAAAATGTTCGGTTTTAAAAATACCCGGCTACGTGTGTACACAGGGCCGTAACCAGGATTTTTCAAATACCGAGGTCAAACATTGCGATACATCTTCTCATCTCATCATCTCATCATCTCTAGCCGCTTTATCCTTCTACAGGGTCGCAGGCAAGCTGGAGCCCATCCCAGCTGACTACGGGCGAAAGGCGGGGTACACCCTGGACAAGTCGCCAGGTCATCACAGGGCTGACACATAGACACAGACAATCATTCACACTCACATTCACACCTACGGTCAATTTAGAGTCACCAGTTAACCTAACCTGCATGTCTTTGGACTGTGGGGGAAACCGGAGCACCCGGAGGAAACCCACGCGGACACGGGGAGAACATGCAAACTCCGCACAGAAAGGCCCTCGCCGGCCCCGGGGCTCGAACCCAGGACCTTCTTGCTGTGAGGCGACAGCGCTAACCACTACACCACCGTGCCGCCGCGATACATCTTATTTGCCAAAAAAAAAAAAAATGTCCTAATATGGTGACTTTTCATACATTTTGGAAACGAGTCAAAATCACAAGCCCAACAAGATGAACATGTAGGTGAACATGTTTCTTTTAACAATTTCAAAACTGCACGATCACAAAAGTATTTTGTGTGTGTGCGTGAGTGAGTGTGGGTGAGTGAGTGAGTGAGTGAGTGAGAGTTTGAGTGAGTGATGGAGTGTGAGTGAGTGAGAGTGTGAGTGAGTGAGAATGAGAGTGTGAGTGAGTGAGTTAGTGTGAGTGAGTGAGAATGAGAGTGTGAGTGAGTGAGAGAGTGTGAGTGAGTGAGTGAGTGAGTGACAGAGAGAGTGAGTGAGTGAGTGAGTGAGTGAGTGACAGAGTGAGTGAGTGAGTGAGTGAGTGACAGAGAGAGTGAGTGAGAGAGTGTGAGTGAGTTAGTGTGAGTGAGAATGAGTGAGAGAGTGTGAGTGAGTGAGAGAGTGTGAGTGAGTGAGTGAGTGAGACAGAGAGTGAGTGAGAATGAGTGAGTGAGTGAGTGAGTGAGAATGAGAGTGTGAGTGAGTGAGTGAGTGAGTGAGTGAGTGAGTGAGTGAGTGAGAATGAGTGAGAGAGAGAGTGTGAGTGAGTGAGAGAGTGAGTTAGTGTGAGTGAGAATGAGTGAGAGTGTGAGTGAGTGAGAGAGAGAGAGAGTGAGAATGACAGCGTGAGTGAGTGAGTTAGTGTGAGTGAGTGAGTGAGAGAGTGTGAGTGAGTGAGTGAGTGAGTGAGTGAAAATGAGAGTGTGAGTGAGAATGAGAGTGTGAGTGAGTGAGAATGAGAGTGTGAGTGAGAATGAGAGTGTGAGTGAGTGAGTGTGAGTGAGTGAGTGAGTGAGTGAGTGAGTGAGTGAGTGTGAGTGAGTGAGTGAGAGAGAGAGTGTGAGTGAGTGAGTGAGTGAGTGAGTTAGTGAGTGAGTGAGAGAGAGAGTGTGAGTGAGTGAGTTAGTGTGAGTGAGTGAGAATGAGAGTGTGAGTGAGTGAGAGAGTGTGAGTGAGTGAGAGAGTGTGAGTGAGTGAGAGAGTGTGAGTGAGTGAGTGAGTGAGTGAGTGAGTGAGTGAGTGAGTGTGAGTGAGTGAGTGAGTGAGTGAGTGAGTGAGTGAGTGAGAGAGAGAGTGTGAGTGAGTGAGTGAGTGAGTGAGAGAGAGTGTGAGTGAGTGAGTTAGTGTGAGTGAGTGAGAATGAGTGAGTGAGAGTGACAACGCAATCTAGCCGAGCCTGAATGGACTTCAGTTGCTTTTTAAAAAATATATGCCCTTTTCAATAGCAAAATACTAGACGGTTATTGGACAAAACGGTAAAACGCTCCATTCGGAGACTGAGACCCCGTCCACACGTAGCCGGGTATCTGCTAAATCGAAGATATTTTTCTACGTTTTGGCCTGTCATCCACATGAAAACACATCAAAAACGAATATTTAAAAAAACTCCGGGCAAAGTGAAGATTTTTGAAAACTCCGTGTATGCCTTTTCGTGTAGACAGAGATAACCGGAAGTTTGCGTTTTAGAACGTCACAATCTGCGCCAAAAAAATGACAACAAATCTGCCCTGACGTCAAACGTGCGACCTTTGTTTACTGCAGAAGCCAGATTAAGCATGGACTTAAGCTAGCCGCACACTATGGCGATCCACGCGGTACCGAACCGACCCATTTCAGAGCCGACTCCCGACAGGGCACGCACATATCCCCCGACTGTTTACGAGTGCAGTCGCGATTGAAGCGACACGTGACAACTTAATAGCTTTGTGATTGGCTATTGGATATAGTTACTGTTAAATCCAACACTTGAAGATGCTACAGGCTGAATTACAAATGACACAACATGGAATATGTAGCGCACTATCTAGGCTGCATGAGCTATTATTTCCAACCTTAAATAGTGCACTTATATAGGGGAGTTAAAGCGATTTGGAATTCAGCCACACAACTTGAGCAGAGTGGCTTTCCAGCCCACTGTGTCTATGGATAAAGCTTCAGTCTATGGAATTACAGTATATACCTGCATTAGGTGCTACCAACACGTATTTCTCGCGCTAGGAATTGTGTTTAATGATGTCACGTGTTATATGCGAAAGATATGATTGGCTATTGCTAGCGACTCTCGCCGATCAGTCTGGCTCCCGATTAGTTTTTCGAATCGGCTGTGAGATGAGTCTGTACCAATCGAAAACTAGTCTTTACGCCTGACTCGCGACTTCAGTTGGCTCGGTACGCTGAAAATCGGCGTAGTGTGCGGCTAGCTAAAGAGTAATGGATCGGAGTAGTGCCTTGAAAGTGTTAATTATTGTGCAGGTGCTATTTACATGTTTAATTTTAGAAGCCCAACTACTGCTCCAAGAGCACAGGCGATGTGATTAGGGAGTAGGATTTGGGGAAATAATGCCATCTACAGGTTTGGAACGCTTATGAATGTGATTGAAAACGCAGATGTTCGGTTATGTGTGGAAGGGATTTTTTTCGAAGACGAGGTGGTGTGGATAAAACATTTTTATAAACGGAGGGGGGGAAAATGTTCGGTTTTAAAAATACCCGGCTACGTGTGGGAGTCAATAAGAGGGGCGGGACAAGACTTCCCGAGAGGAGGCTCATCTCCAGCTGGTGATTGGAGGAGGAGCTGTGAACGCGGCTGGGCTGTTCATGATTGACAGAAGCAGTCAGAGGTGGTACATCATGTTGTAAATAAAATGTGAACATAAGTTTGCTACCCGTTTTCATTTCCGTTCGAAAATACAACCAATGATCAAAACAATAGTGTCTTGTGTTCACGTTAGCCTATAGTCTGGTAAGTTAGCAAAATAGCTCAAGTCTCGTCAGCACCCAATAACTTCATAAACAACAGGTCACGACTGTCCAGCCTTTTCTGATCTGAAACGCACCAAATCAAATCGAGAGAGAGAATAAAAGAGTTTGTGCCGCCTGGAAAACGAAAATCCTATCTAGCTAAGTGGCTTCAACTGTTGTTGCTTGAAATGCTAATTAAAATTGCACTGTTAATGATCATAAGCATTCCGGCACATAACTGTCAGTAACTGGCAAAATTAACTCCCCTTCTTCCCTCTTTCTTTTTCTCTCACTTGTTGACTTTCCAGAGCTGAGTTTGGTTTGTTTTAGTGTAGTAGACTTCATCTTATGTCAATTTTCAGATTCCACGACTAATTGACAAACTGACTGGCTGCGGAGTCGGACCTTGATGAGAACACTTCTCAGCTCTTGTATATCCCGTGGTGCTTAGCTGACTATCGCGAGGCTGCCTGATATGAAATGTTTCCAATGTCGGATATTTCAGCTTCGTTTAAAAATGATTATGTGGACTTTATTTTTAGACAAACAAATGAGAACAGGGGGATGCAAGCTGAATTTAGAATTTTCCACCGATCAAAGTCAGAACGATTTTCATCATATATTAATTTCACATTTCTGAGTGAAAAAAAAATACCGTGGGAAAAAAATGCCGAGGACATGACCTCGGTGTCCTCAATGGTAGTTACGGCCCTGTCCATGACTACATGACATGCTACAAATTTGATGAAACTAAATGACATATAATTGCTCTCACTTTGACGTTGTCATTTTAGAACACTTCACAAAGGAATTGACTATGTTGTCTGGTTCACACAGGCTCTGAGGGAAGATCTGAAGTAGAGTTGATGATTTTTCTAAGAATGTCCAAAAATTTGTGCATTAGAGTGTATCCCCTTCAGACATAATGTGTACAATTGTACACATGAAGTACCATAGCATTATTTCCGTGCATCCAAATGGGGTATAATAGGGGAAAAAAAAAACAATTGAACAATAGAAGGTGTACAAGAGAAAAACAAATGCACTTCTTAAAAAAAAAAGAAAATTTCCAAAAAAAAAGTTAAAAATGAATGAAATGTCTGTATATCAAATTTAGTTATCAAAGAAGAACTTGGTTTATAAAGGACATAAAAAGAAAGAGTTGTCTGGCACAATAGGAATGACAGAATGATTTGGGTACCAGCATTTATTTATTTTATTTGTTCATCTTCTCTTTATCACTGAGAATTTTATCCTGATCTGGGTTGTGATAAATTTGGAGCCAATCCCAGCGACGCTGGATGTAAGACCTACCTAGAGGGAACGGTTTCCCAGCTTGGGATCAATCAATCAATCAATCAATCAATCAATCAATCAATCAATCAATCTATCTATCTATCTATCTATCTATCTATCTATCTATCTATCTATCTATCTATCTATCTATCTATCTATCTATCGTTGTTTACCAAGGGGCAATTAAGCATGGCCCTTCCGAATTTGGAGTCCTGCGACCTCAAAGCCTGCAAGGGAGTGATTTCTGGAATCACTGGTGGAAGGGTGAACACAGGCTGAAAGCCAGGCAGTCCAAATGCTCTGGCGATTCCTGTGGCCAACACAGACACGTACCCCCACCCTCCCGCGAACCATCATTGGAGGTGCAGCCCCCCGTCGGCCTGGTCAGCCTGCTCCCTTGCTTGCCACCTGAATCCCCGGCGGGGAGCGAAGTGGTCCGGACAAGGAAGACAATCATCAAGAAGTGGAGAAAATATGGGACAACAGTGACATTACCGAGAACTGGCTGTCCCTCCAAAATTGATGAAAAGACAAGACGAAAACTGGTCAGGGAGGCTGCCAAGAGGCCTACAGCAACACTGAAGGAGCTGCAGGAATTTCTGGCAAGTACTGGTTGTGTACTACATGTGACAACAATCTCCCGTATTCTCCATATATCTGGACTATGGGGTAGGGTCGCAAGACGGAATCCTTTTCTTACAAAAAAAAACACCCAGGCCCAGCTAAATTTTGCAAAATAATACATCAGCTCTCCCAAAAGCATGTGGGAAAATGTGTTATGGTCTGATGAAATCAAGGTTGAACTTTTTGGCCACAATTCCAAAAGGTATGTTTGGCGCAAAAACAACACTGCACATCACCCAAAAAACACCATACCCACGGTGAAGCATGGTGGTGGCAGCATCATGTTTTGGGGTTGTTTTTCTTCAGCTGGAACAGGGGTTTTAGTCAAGGTGGAGGGAATTATGAACAGTTCTAAATACCAGTTAAATTTGGCCCAAAACTTTCAGGTGTCTGCTAGAAAGCTGAAGATGAATTTCATGTTTTAGCACGACAATGACCCCAAGCATACATCGAAATCAACAAAAGAATGGCTTCACCAGAAGAAAATGAAAGTTTTGGAATGGCCCAGCCAGAGCCCAGACCTAAATCCAATTGAAAATCTGTGGGGTGACCTGAAGAGGGCTGTGCACAATCTGACAGATTTGGAGTGCTTTTGCAAGGAAGAGTGGGCAAATATTGCCAAGTCTAGATGCGGCAGGCTGATAGACTCCGACCCAAAAAGACTGAATGCTGTAATTAAATCAAAAGGTGCTTCAATAAAGTATTAGTTTAAGGGTGTGCACACTTATGCAACCAGCTTATTGTACATTTTTTTTTAATTTTTAAATGTTTTTCCCTTTAACAGATTTGTTTGTTTTTCAGTTGAATTGTACAGGTTATAGGTCACATTAAAGGTGGGAAAAGTTTTGAAATTATTTATCATGGTCTCTTTTTTTTTTGCATGAGAAAAACCTATCATTTTAACAGGGTGTGTACACTTTTTATATCCACTGTATATATACACACTTATGTTATAGACCATGTTTATTCCATGTTTCATATGAACGTTTCATATTTTACATATTTGTATATTGACAGCTTATTTATTTCTTTCATTTATTACCTTTCCTTACTTTTTTTAAAAATAATGTTATTAATTATTTATTTATCTATTTCTTTTTTGCTAGCCTTTCTTTTAGGGAAGTTTATTCCTGTTTCCAGGTTCCCATCAGCACCTGTTATTTGTATTATTATTTTTCTTCTTTCTTTTATTATTTCTTGTAAAATTGTAATTTGTAATTCTGTGCAGTAAAATCATTAAAGTAATGTATTTGGCAGTCCATCGAATCATGGATCCTGGAGCTGTGAGGAGACAACGCTTCAAAGTTTTGTATTTCATCCTTTTTTAAGAATGACATTACAAAATAAATAAATAAAATAAAAAACCAGGGTGACTATTTTTGGAGAAGCGTTTCATCCAGGGCTGGCATGGTGAAGCAGTGATTAGCACTGTCACATCAGTGCAATGGTTCTGGGTTTGAGGCTTGCTGTCAGCTGGGGCCTTTGTGTATGGAGTTTGCATGTTCTCTGTGTGGGTGCTCCAATTTCCTCCCAGTCCAAAACCATGCAGATGGTGTCAGCTGGCTTTTCTAGGTGTAAATGGTCGTTCATTTCTGTGTTAGTCTTGTGATAGATTGGCAGCCTGCCCAGGGTGGACTCCGCCTCACGCTCAAAGTCAACTAGGATCGGCTCCAGCTTCATGTGTAACCCTGAAGGATAAGTGGGATCGGTAATAAATGGATGGATGGATGGAGTTTTATCCACATTTAACCAAAGCAACTGAGAATTCAGGATACATTTCAGCAGTTGAGTGTTATGGGTTTTGCTCAAAGGCCCAACTGTAACAGCTTGGTGTCACATCTTCATCCTTGTCTTCTTCATTGTACCCTGAATGAAATGAGGAGCATCTTTTGGACAACATCTGGGAAACATCATCTCACCAGCAATTGTGTCCTGGAAATCAGTATGAATAATCCTTGCTGAGCTTCTGCCTCCTCTAGTGGACACAAAGGTGTAACATACAGAATGCCTTAAATCTTGAATTAAGATCTTCAACGAAGATCAGTTACACTTCAGTTTTTATGTCCATATCTACACTGCACTTCAAGACAGTTTGCTGATTTCCTCACTCAAACACAGCTTATTGAATTCATTGTTTAATGATCATGATTAAATATAGCACATTTAATAGAACATGCTGAAATCCATCCTGAAACATCCTTCGTGATTTGTTTACACCTCATTAACTCCAACACTGTGTGTTGTCTCGAGTTCAGTCCTGAGCTCAGGTTACTGCCTGTGTGGAGTTTTACATGTTCTTACTGTGTCTGTGTAGGTTTCCTTTGGGTTCTCTGGTTTTGTTCCACAGCCTAAAAACTACTGAGCTGATAGATTATTATTATTATTATTATCGTCTTGTCTCGTCTCGTCTTCATCCGCTTATCCGGGGCCAGGTCGCGGAGGCAGCAGTCTGAGCATGGAAGCCCAAACTTCCCTTTCCCCAGACACCTTGGCCAGCTCCTCGGGAAGAACACCCCCCCTCCCAGAACTGCCACCTTATTGTGGTGGAGGGGTTTGTGTGCTTGAATTATTATTATTTAAAATGATAACTGCACAATTAGATGAATACCATGACTCATTTATACGATATTTAACAGTTATTCCATGAAATTGAGTCATACATGAGCTGATAGCCGATGAAGTGCGTAGCACTGAGTTGGCTCTAAGCCATGTACAACCAGATTGAGTGGAATAACTGTTTTATTCTATCCACATTCACTGTATTTTGAGAAACAGAACATTTTTATTTTAATTTTTTGCAAATTCAATAAATAAAAACTTTATACAAAATGTCCGACAAAATAATTTCCACTTAGAATGTAAACAAACCGGTGAAATGACAGGAGCAATTTGTGAAAAATGCTATAATAACAATCCTTGAAAAATAAAAAAGACACGTTCTTACCAGTGAATACTTTTATTCCATATTTTGTTGCTTTTTTTGTAATTTTTGTTTTCGAGTTGAGTTTTTATTTTGTCCTCGGTTGGTTCAGCAACACGCTCTGACATTTTGTTTTTCTCTACTCATGGTATATGAGCTGATATCCTAGTAGTAAAGTAACCAGTCAGAGCACATGATTGCTCATATCCAGTGAATGTGGCTAGAATAAATACAGTATATACACAGTGGGTATAGAAAAGAATCAGCCCCCTCAAAACATTCACATTTTGTAACATCCAAGTGAAAGATATAATAGCAACAGTTCAGAAAAATAATTAAAAAATAAAAACTAAGAATCACTGAAAATGATAAAAGATCACCCCCTGTGTCAGTACCTTGTGGAACGACTAGGTCGATTTTCAGATAATGTGACACCCCCAGGCATTTTTGAGTAAAAGTTGGCAAACAAACTTTTCTAAAAGTATTTTTTGTGCTGAATCTATTTTTGCTGTTTGCCAAGCTGTATCTCTTATGTGGAAGTCTGTAGAGCACAAAATCTAAGACAACCTCTAAAATTTCAGTAAATTCCGTTTTTTTTTTATTTTACATCATGTACAACAATAATGATCAAGTCTAGGAGGTTTATTTGTAGTGAGAATTATGGTACTTGTATGTGACAAGGACAATTGCACTTTCATTTCTTATTGTTGTCCTGAATATGTCTTCTTTTATCCCTATATTTCAAGCAGACAAATAGAAACTCTTACATTCCTGAGTCATTTCATTGAGGATGCAAGGAAACTGTTGCCATCACATCAGAGTTTGTAAATTAACTTCAAACTTATCCACAAGAACTTTAATTCAAAATAAAATCACTTTTTGCCATCATTTCTATTTCCATACAGTGTTTAAATATTGCTAATCATAGGGCTGGGCAATATATTGATATTTAAGATGTATCGAGATGGACAAGTATCTCGATATGGATTTTGAGATGTCGAATTAATCGAGAAAAAAAAATTACTTTTTGGAATTACAGAGGTTTGGTCACCCTATCACTCTGTAACACCTCAAAACACTGTTAGTTGAAAGATAAGTAGCATTTAATATTGTGCAGTAGCATTTACTTGATTGCGTTTTCACATATTTCCACTGCATGCCTTCGGTTGGCTACTCCAGCGACTTCACCCAGACTGCCCGTGCTTCGATCGCCCATGCTGCAGTAGCTTCAAAGAACATCATCACCTCCTCACAGGCATAGGTCGAGGCGAACTGGATGACCAAACTGCAAAAGATGCTGAATTATTTGTGTGTAAGGTGTATCGGGCTCACAATGTAACCAGCGTGAACAAGGCAAGGGAACTCCTATTTGTACAGTCCCGAGCTCCAGAGAGTCTTCCACCAACCAGTGATGCACTGTCATTTCATATCCGTCGGGCACATTACCAATCTGCTTTGTGGCGCCAAGCAAACAAGCCATATCCTGTCCTTCCTCCTCCAGAGAAAATGGGATGGAGACTGGAAGGTTCTACACTAGTGCCCATCTTGATGTCACTTCCTCCAGTCCCAGACTACTGTTTGGAACTGATCAGCTGCAGCTGCACCTCAAGATGTATGAGTGCACGATGTATGTGCAAAAAGTCCCATTTATGTTGCTCTGCTGCATGTAAGTGTAAAACAAGTGATGCAGAATGTAGCAATTGCTGAACTTTAGTTTAGTTAACTTCATTTTAAGATCATTGGCCAGGCATGATATCACAGTCTGTGGTATTTTTGCTGTTTTGTGAAAATTAGTCATATTGGAGAATCTTGTCATGTTGTTGTTTATAGTTTTATGTTAATATATGTTTATATGTTAAACCATCACCCTAGTTACAGATCATTTATGTACATATGATTTTGATGTTCCTATATGGATGCATTCAAGTAAAAAAAAAAAATCAAAGTTCTGGAGGCGCTGTGGCTTGGTTGGCTGGGATGCCGTAACATAAATCCGGGGACCCAGGTTTGAGTCTGACCCAAGGTCATTTCCCGATCCTTCCCCATCTCTCTCTCCCAATCATTTCCTCTCACCCTCTAAATGTCCTACATAAAGACCAAAAATATATATATATAAAATGGATAAAAAGTTCAGTGTTCACCAAAAATATTCTGAGATAAATATTATGTATTTTAAATATTAGCCTATGTTTGTTTTCTGTACCCAATAAATCTTCTGCCGCAATTTAAGATTTTATTTTTGAGCCAGAGCTGAGAAATTTGTTTATTTTTTTAGCTTATGAGACTGCCACTCTACTGAGTTACAAATAAAAAGACTGCCTAAATGGATTCAGCAGAAAGAATTACCCTTTATATAGTCTATTATATAGTCTATAAACTCAAGACCACGAATTTTATAATTTAATATGGTAATTTGGACCACACACACTACCTAAAGTCTGTTTTTGAGAGTTCCTTTCACCCAATTGAAGCCAAATTTGGTACTTATTTAGCCAAGAGGTATATGCAACTTTCTGCTATTTTACTTTTTTCATATTGTACAACATTGAAGAGTTTTATATTGAAATACTCGAAATATGCAAATGATATGCAAATGTGCCCTCTACTGGGCTCCACGTATGAGATACAGCTTGGCAAACAGCAAAAATGGATTCAGCGCAAAAAATAGCTTTAGAAAAGTTTGTTTGCCAACTTTTACTCACAAATGCCTGCAACTCCTTATTTAAGCCCCTTTTTGCAATTCTGACCTAGTCTGTTAGTGCATCTGCCTCTTGACCGGGAAATCGTGAGTTCTACTGGTGATCGGGTTATACAGAAGACCATCATAAAAATGGTACCTATAGTCAAACTCTTGTGGTTACCGGAGGACCAGTCTCCTACTAGTTACATAAGAGGTCAAGGACTATAGAAACAGAGATCATCACCACACAATGCACCTTAAGGGCCTGGTTAGTACTGGGATGGGAGACTGCCTGGGAAGACCAGGTCCTGGCACAGGAGGAACTTGAGTCTATTTGAATATGTCTCTACCAACTTGGCACATCTAAACTGAGCAATATTTGCCCACTCTTCCTTCCAGAACTGCTCAAACTAAATCAAATTTGATAGTGATCACTGGTGGACTGCAATCTTCAAGTCATTCCACCAATTTTCAATAAGGTTTAAGTCTGGGTTCTGACTCGGCCATGCAAGGACGTACACCTTTTTCTCCTTCAGCTACTATGTGGTCAATTTGGCTGTATGCTTCGGGTTATTGTCATGTTGAAAGGTGAACCTTTCCTGTCCATTTTTCCTTCTACCCTGACAAGTGCACCAGACTCTGCTGAAGAGAAACACCCCCACAACACAATGCTTCCACCACCATGCTTCACAGTAAGTATTGTGGTCTTTGGATGGTGAGCTGTACTGGCTTTCCACCAGATGTACCGTTTGGTGTTGAGGCCTTTTTCCACTTGGCCTCAGAATCTTCCAAGTGTTTTTTGGCAAAGCTCAAACAAGACTTAATGTGGCCTTTCTTGAGGAGTAGCTTTTTTCTTGCAACCATCCCAAACAAGGCTCATTTATGAAGCACTTGTGATATTGTTGTCACATGCACACAGTGACCACTCTTTCCCATAAAATCCTGTAACTCCTTCAAAGTTACTACTGGCCTCTTTGTATTCTCTCTGACCTGTTTCCTCCTTGCTCTGCCACCCAGTTTGGAGGGACAGCCTGATCCAAGGAGGGTGCTATAGTAGTACCAAACACTTTCCACTTCTTAATTATGGACTTTATTGTGCTCCTTGGGCTTGATAAAGCCTTTGAAATCCTTTTGTAGCCATCTCTTGCCTTGTTCCTGTCCACAACTTTATCCCTGAGCTCTTTTGAATGTGCCTTGCCACTCATAGTAGATTGTTTGCTTTCAGTTGCATTATGAAGCACTGGAATGCGACAGGAATAGATGGTTTTTTTTTTATGCTGAACTAATCAGAAGGATTACAACTGATCACACGTAGAAGCCAATTACCTTGGTGTGCAGTGGAGAAGGTGATTAGTTAGACCTGATTGGGTTCACAAGTGGTGTGTGTGTGTGTGAGAGAGAGAGATCCTTTATCATTCTCAGTCATTCTTGTTTTCTATGCTTCTTCTTCTTTTTTATTTTCCCAGACTGTTGCTATCATGTCTTTCACTTGGATGTTACGTGTTGCATTCAGTAAATAAAGCTGGAAAAAGTCATGTGTGTGTATGTGTTTTAATTTCAAGCTGTGGTGTGGAAGCCATGGTCTAAAGGTTAGAGAAGTAGCTTTGGAACTGAAAGGTTGCTGGTTTGATTCCCTAAACCAACAGGAACAACTGTCGTGCCCTTGAGTAAGGCACCTAACCCCAGGCTGCTCTGGGTAAGAGGGTCTGCTAATTAATGTAATATTCATGAACACAATATGAATGCTTTGAAGGGGGTGATTCTTTTCTATACCCTCTGTATATACAGTATCAGTCAAAAGTTTGGACACTTTCTAATTCAATGGTGTGGCAGTGAGGGCGTGGTCAAGCATCAGCTTTGAATGGCGAGGAGTCAGGTTGAACCAGTAGGTCACATGTGATGAGGTGCACCTGTGTCTAATTACTGGCTGTCTATTAACCTGTGGGCGGCACGGTGGTGTAGTGGTTAGCACTGTTGCCTCACAGCAAGAAGGTTCTGGGTTTGAGCCCAGTGGCTGATGGAGACCCTTCTGTGTGGAGTTTGTATGTTCTCCCCATGTCTGCGTGAATTTCCTCCGGGTGTTCCGGTTTCCCCCACAGTCCAAAGACACAGTTAGGTTAACTGGCTACTCTAAATTGTCCATAGGTGTGTGTGTGTGTGTGTTGTATATATATGAATGAATGAATGAATGAATGATTATAATAATCCAGTAGAAGGTAACGGGAAATCACTACTGTAATTCTTCCCTAGAGAGTTTGATGGCTGAAGCTGTCAGAGCAGTCACGTCACGTCACTGCAGTGATATGCCAGATAGATAGATAGATAGATAGATTAACCTGCGTCTCTGTGTGTCTTTCAGACAGCCAGGAACGAGAGAGAGACCCTGTCATGTGTGTGTGTCTACAAAGGCGTAAAGTCACTGAAAAGTATGAAAATAAAAAGAACACACCTGTTCTGAGGCCTGCTTCCAGTTCCTCTTTTTCTCACAAGTTAAAGAGTTGTTACAAATGGTACTAACCACTGTATACCAGGAAAGCCCTACAAGATGTGGCATTTTGTAGATGCCCAGACCCAGTCATCTAGCCATCACAATCGGGACCTTGTCAAAGGCACTGAGATCCTTACGCTTGCTCATTTGTCCTGCTTCCAACATATCAACTTCAAGAACTGACTGTTTGTAACAACATAATCAATGTTATTCACTTCACCTGTCAGTGGTTTTAATGTTATGGCTGATATATATATATATATATATATATATATATATATATATATATATATATATATATATATCCCAGCTGACTACGGGCGAAAGGCGGGGTACACCCTGGACAAGTCGCCAGGTCATCACAGGGCTGACACATAGACACAGACAACCATTCATACTCACTATATATATATATATATATATATATATATATATATATACACAGTGGTGCTTGAAAGTTTGTGAACCCTTTAGAATTTTCTATATTTCTGCATAAATATGACCTAAAACATCATCAGATTTTCACACGAGTCCTAAAAGTAGATAAAGAGAACCCAGTTAAACAAATGACACAAAAATATTATACTTGGTCATTTATTTATTGAGGAAAATGATCCAATATTACATATCTGTGAGTGGCAAAAATATGTGAACCTTTGCTTTCAGTATCTGGTGTGACCCCCTTGTGCAGCAATAACTGCAACTAAACATTTCCGGTAACTGTTGATTAGTCCTGCACACCGGCTTGGAGGAATTTTAGCCCATTCTTCCATACAGAACAGCTTTAATCCTGGGATGTTAGTGGGTTTCCTCACATGAACTGCTCGCTTCAGGTCCTTCCACAACATTTCGATTGGATTAAGGTCAGGACTTTGACTTGGCCATTCCAAAACATTAACTTTATTCTTCTTTAACCATTCTTTGGTACAGCGACTTGTGTGCTTAGGGTTGTTGTCTTGCTGCATGACCCACCTTCTCTTGAGATTCAGTTCGTGGACAGATGTCCTGACATTTTCCTTTAGAATTCGCTGGTGTAATTCAGAATTCATTGTTCCATCAATGATGGCAAGCCATCCTGGCCCAGATGCAGCAAAACAGGCCCAAACCATCATACTACCACCACCATGTTTCACAGATGGGATAAGGGTCTTATGCTGGAATGCAGTATTTTCCTTTCTCCAAACACAACACTTCTCATTTAAACCAAAAAGTTCTATTTTGGTCTCATCCATACACAAAACATTTTTCCAATAGCCTTTTGGCTTGTCCACGTGATCTTTAGCAAACTGCAGAAGAGCAGCAATGTTCTTTTTGGAGAGTAGTGGCTTTCTCCTTGCAACCCTGCCATGCACACCATTGCTGTTCAGTGTTCTCCTGATGATGGACTCATGAACATTAACATTAGCCAATGTAAAAGAGGCCTTCAGTTGCTTAGAAGTTACCCTGGGATCCTTTGTGACCTCGCCAACTATTATACACCTTGCTCTTGGAGTGATCTTTGTTGGTCTACCACTCCTAGGGAGGGTAACAATGGTCTTGAATTTCCTCCATTTGTACACCCATCTGTCTGACTGTGGATTGGTGGAGTCCAAACTCCTTAGAGATGGTTTTGTAACCTTGTCCAGCCTGATGAGCATCAACAACGCTTATTCTGAGGTCCTCAGAAATCTCCTTTGTTCGTGCCATGATACACTTCCACAAACATGTGTTGTGAAGATCAGACTTTGATAGATCCCTGTTCTTTAAATAAAACAGGGTGCCCACTCACACCTGATTGTCATCCCATTGATTGAAAACACCTGACTCTAATTTCACCTTCAAATTAACTGCTAATCCTAGAGGTTCACATACTTTTGCCACTCACAGATGTGTAATATTGGATCATTTTCCTCAATAAATAAATGCCAAAGTATAATATTTTTGTCTCATTTGTTTAACTGGGTTCTCTTTATCTACTTTTAGGACTTGTGTGAAAATCTGATGATGTTTTAGGTCATATTTATGCAGAAATATAGAAAATTCTAAAGGGTTCACAAACTTTCAAGCACCACTATATATATATATATATATATATATATATATATATATATATATATATATATATATATACACCTTGGCATCCCACAGGCTAATGGAAACCATGAAGAGGCCACAAGGAAGTCAACCACAGCCAAATACCTCCAAAGAGTAAGGCAGGTCCTGAAAAGTCAGCTGAATGGTAAGAACAAGGTTCGAGCCATCAACATGTACGCACTACCAGTCATCAGATACCCCGCTGGTATAATAAACTGGCCAAAGGAGGAGATAGAAGCCACAGATATCAAGACTAGAAAGCTCCTCACCATGCATGGAGGGTTCCACCCCAAGTCCAGCACCCTGAGACTATACACTAAGCGGAAAGAGGGAGGCCGAGGGCTAGTGAGCATCAAGACCACGGTCCAGGATGAAACATCGAAAATCCGAGAATACATCAGAAAGATGGCCCCAAAGGATGAACTGCTAAGTGAATGTCTCAGGCAGCAGAACCCTGATGAGAGTGCAGAGGAGGAGGAGGAACAGACAACCTGGAGGGACAAACCCCTACATGGCATGTACCACCATCAGATAGAGGAAGTGGCTGATATCAAGAAATCCTACCAGTGGCTGGATAATGCAGGACTGACAGACAGCACAGAGGCACTAATCATGGCAGCACAAGAACAGGCCATAAGCACAAGAGCCATAGAGGCCAGGATCTACCAGAGTAGATCAGACCCAAGATGCAGACTGTGCAAAGAAGCCCCTGAAACAGTCCAGCACATAGTAGCAGGGTGTAAGATGCTAGCTGGATCAGCGTACATGGAGAGGCACAACCAAGTGGCTGGGATAGTATACAGGAACATCTGCAACCAGTATGGAATAGAAGTACCCAAGTCCCAATGGGCCATACCACAGAAGGTGGCTGAGAACAACAGGGCCAAGGTTCTGTGGGACTTCAGCTTCCAGACTGACAAACAGATCCTGGCTAACCAACCGGACATAGTGGTGGTGGACAAAGAGCAGAAGAGGGTGGTGGTGATAGATGTGGCGATCCCAGCTGACACCAACATCAGGAAGAAGGAACATGAGAAACTTGAGAAGTATCAAGGGTTGAAAGAGAGATTAGCTGGAACGGATGTGGAAGGTCAAGGGTTGCGTGGTCCCTGTGGTAGTGGGGGCACTTGGGGCAGTAACCCCCAAACTGGGAGAGTGGATCCAGCAAATCCCAGGAACAACATCTGAAGCCTCAGTCCAGAAGAGCGCAGTCCTAGGAACATCGAAGATACTGCGCAGAACCCTCAAACTCCCAGGCCTCTGGTAGAGGACCCGAGCTTGAGGATGACATGGATACCACCCCCCTGCCGGGGGTGAGAAGGAGATTTTATATATATATATATATATATATATATATATGGGCGGCACGGTGGTGTAGTGGTTAGCGCTGTCGCCTCACAGCAAGAGGGTCCTGGGTTCGAGCCCCGGGGCCGGCGAGGGCCTTTCTGTGTGGAGTTTGCATATTCTCCCCGTGTCCGCGTGGGTTTCCTCCGGGTGCTCCGGTTTCCCCCACAGTCCAAAGACATGCAGGTTAGGTTAACTGGTGACTCTAAATTGACCATAGGTGTGAATGTGAGTGTGAATGGTTGTCTGTGTCTATGTGTCAGCCCTGTGATGACCTGGCGACTTGTCCAGGGTGTACCCCGCCTTTCGCCCATAGTCAGCTGGGATAGGCTCCAGCTTGCCTGCGACCCTGTAGAAGGATTAAGCGGCTAGAGATAATGAGATGAGATGAGATGAGATATATATATATCACTGTTCACTGCTGACAGGATGGCAAATGAACTGATAAGCCAATTAACAAGAAAGCACCCTGAAACGTTGATGCAAGTGTAATCAGAAACACTTATTAGGCAGGGAAGGTGAAAAGAAAGACACCAGTTGAAATCTACTTAAAGAAATAGATGTTCCATTTTTGGAAATACTCCAATATTGGTAGTGAGCTTTCAGTAGCACACTGTTCTGAAGCCTGCTTCCAGTTCCTCTGTTTCTCACAAGTCAAAGAGATGTTACAAATTGTTTTTCCGTATTTTTTTATGAATTAAAAGACACTTCATGTCTTAAAGTAATGACGGATGTCGTTTCTCTTTACTTAGCTGAGCAGTTCTTGACGTAATATGGATTTCTACAGTTATTGAATAGGGCTATTTTATTATTTGTATTGTTATTTACTGTTTGATCTCAAACACATTAAGAAGGCAAGAAATTAGTCCACTAATTAACTTTTGACGAGGCACAGCGGTTAATGAAAAGCGTTCCAGGTGACTACCTCATGAAGCTGGTTAAGATAATGCCACTAGTGTGTAAAGCTTCAGCAAGGTAAACACTGGATACTCTGAAGAATATAAAATATGAAACATATTTTTTAAAACACTTTTTTACTTACTACATAACTCCATATGGGGTGGCACGGTGGTGTAGTGGTTAGCACTATAGTTTCACAGGAAGAAGGTTCTGGGTTTGAGCCCAGCGGCTGATGAAGGTCTTTCTGTGTGGAGTTTGCATGTTCTCCCCGTGTCTATACAGGTTTCCTCCATAGTCCAAAGGCATGTAGGTTAGGTTAATTGGTGGCTCTAAATTGACTGTGAGTGTGAATGGCTGTTTGTCTCTATGTGCCAGCCCTGTGATGACCTGGTGACTTGTCCAGGGTGTAGCCCACCTCTTGCCCATAGTCAGTTGGGATAGGCTCCAGCTTGCCTGTGACTCTGCACAGAATAAGTGATTATGGATAATTCCATATGTTATTTCATTGTCTTCAATATAGAAAATAGCCAAAATACAATCTATGAATGAGTAGGTGTGTCCAAACTCTTCACTGATTCTTCCCAATTAGGGTTTCTTCCCCTCAGGGAGATTTTCCTTGCTACGCTCACCTCTGGCCACCCATAACGTTTGGCAGCGACTTCCTGACTTTTTGTCAATGGTACTAACACAATGTCCTACTCTGCTACTAGATCATACTGTATACTCATTTGTTTCCCTTAAACCTAGGGTAAGTAATATATTTTAGGAACATTTTTTGTTATTCATTGCTCTTGCAATGAAGTATAAATCAAACGCTTGAACAATAACCTATCTACCTGTGTGCACTCTGCTCATGTACTCTGAGCATGATCAGTGTCTTCCACAAGACAAGGCAGATATTGCTGGGTTTCATGTGACATCACATCCACCTCACGGGGCGGCACAGTCGTGTAGTGGTTAGCACTGTTGCCTCACAGCAAGAAGGTTCTTGGGTCGAGCCCAGTGGCCGACGGGGGCCTTTCTGTGTGGAGTTTGTATGTTCTCCCCGTGTCTGCGTGGGTTTCCTCCAGGTGCTCCAGTTTCCCCCACAGTCCAAAGACATGCAGGTTAGATTAACATGGGGTGGCCTTGGGCTGAAGTGCCCTTGAGCAAGGTACCTAACCCCTAACTGCTCCCTGGGTACTGTAGTATAGCTGCCCACTAGTCTGGGTGTGTGTGTGTGTGTGTGTGTGTGTGTGTGTGTTCACTGCTTCAGATGGGTTAAATGCAGAGCATGAATTTCACTGGTCTTTGAATGTGCATGTGACAAAGAAAGGCTTCTTCTTCTTCTCATTAGTTCTTCAAAACTTTAGCTGGTGGTCTACCAAAGCTCATTTGACAAAGCATTTATACGGAGAAGGTGTATTGCTCGCATGAAAAATGCCTTACGCTTGCGTTGTTTTAGGTTGTTTGAATCAATCAAACCGTGAAACTGATAAAAGTTTCTTCAGGGTTCCAGTGGACTAATAAAAAAAGGTGAACGAACACAGGATTTCACAAAAAGACGTCGAGAAAGGTGGCTTTTGAACCTTTCACTGAAATCGAAGGGAGCCGAGTCGAAGCATACTCGAGTTTGCAGTGATCACTTCATGAAAGGTTTGTATCTCCCTCTCAGCTATGGTCTTAGTGTTTTCCAAGTACTTTTCTTGCTATGTGTCATTATTTTATAGTACTTTTTTTTAGTCACGAAGCACTAAAGTCCCCAGCTGTTTCTTTGTTTCCTCCTCAGTCCTCACAAAGTCCATATGCATGAAGGTTGTGATAAAATTCTTCCCCAGCCATACAGTTACAATGCGCCGTGATCACTTCTCCGTCTTGTTTAACTAAGATCCAGGTCTTTAAAGGGGTTTCTGATGATCTTTGTGAATGATTTAGCTGAGAGATAAGAGCCAACACAAGTGAGAATCAAGCCAACTGTTGTTTATTTACACTTCAACTTGCAGCGCTTCGGTGTAAAGACGCAAAGGAAAAGCTTAAAAAAACCATACTTACACGGGCAGAAATAATACAGGATTCATTCAGCAGTGACTTGATACCGAGGTCCTTTACCCAGCCACATACAAAAAAGTTGTAAGCCTCCATACTCTTCCATGCTTTCATCTGTTTTGCGGTGTAGAAGGACGTCTGCAACACCAGATAGTTCGAGATGTCGGGGAACTCGACTGAAGGGTAGTTTTCGAGATCATAGGACAAATCCTTCTTTCCCAGACTGTAGGGGTCGATTCCATTGCACATAGCAATCTTCTGAATATATCTAAAGCCAGCAGTGGCTTCTAGATTACGAGCGTACTCTGATAAGTTATCGCTAGTTGTTTGCACTACGACAGCCGTTTAGACCACCAGCTATTAAACTTCCGGTAATACCGCTAAGAAAAGTCACGTGACTGAAACCCAGCAATACTGCAGACATATTGCTAAAGCTAGTGAGCTAGTTGACAGCTGTGAGCACTGACATATCTATGGTCATTGTTTACATTCATTATGATAATGTTAGGTTTTTTCTTACATGTGAATGAGACAAGAGGT
Organism: Neoarius graeffei; assembly: GCF_027579695.1. Lineage (NCBI taxonomy): Eukaryota > Metazoa > Chordata > Actinopteri > Siluriformes > Ariidae > Neoarius > Neoarius graeffei. The sequence continues at coordinate 14,460,212 of NC_083583.1, read as the reverse complement.
AGTTGGATATAACAATGACACGCTACGCCCCTCCTCCTAATGCTCTCTCTCATGGATTCATCCTCCAGCAGTACTCAGGCAGTGTTCATTCATACGTTTTGGAAGAATGGCTTTGGATGCAGCGCTGAACGGAGGGGGTGGGATTTTTCAGTTGGATACTTTCAAAATCTATCTTACTCTAGCTACTTTCTCCAAAATGACCTACTCTGCTTTTCATGCATATATGGAGCTCTGTCTACATTATAACATTATGTTAGCTACCATTTTTTAGCCTGGTCAGTTAGGATATGACTACTTTAAAGAATCTAAAACCTGAAACATTTTTTAAACACTTTTTTGTTTACGACATAATTAGATATCTTATTTCATAGTTTTGATGTCTTCAGTATTGTTTATATCCATCCATCCATCCATTATCTGTAGCTGCTTATCCTGTTCAACAGGGTTGCAGGCGGGCTGGAGCCTATCCCAGCTGACTATGGGCGAGAGGTGGGGTACACCCTGGACAAGTCGCCAGGTTATCGCAGGGCTGACACAGAGACAAACAACCATTCACACCAACGGTCAATTTAGAGCCACCAAGTAACCTAACCTGCATGTCTTTGGACTGTGGGGGAAACCGGAGCACCCGGAGAAAACCCACGCAGACAGGGGTAGAACATGCAAACTCCACACAGAAAGGCCCTTATCGGCCACTGGGCTCAAACCCAAAACCTTTTTGCTGTGAGGCTACAATGTCATGACACCACTGTGCCACCCTATATATCTCATCTCATTGTCTCTAGCTGCTTTATCCTCTTCTACAGGGTCGCGGCAAGCTGGAGCCTATCCCAGCTGACTATGGGCGAGACGCGGGGTACATCCTGGACAAGTTGCCAGGTCATCACAGGGCTGACACATAGCCACAGACAACCATTCACACTCACATTCACACCTACAGTCAATTTAGAGTCACCAGTTAACCTAACCTGCATGTCTTTGGACTGTGGGGGAAACCGGACGGAGCACCCAGAGGAAACCCACGCGGACACGGGGAGAACATGCAAACTCCACACAGAAAGGCCCTTGCCGGCCACAGGGCTCAAACCCGGACCTTCTTGCTGTGAGGTGACAGCGCTAACCACTACACCACCATGCTGTCCCACCCCCTCTCTCTCTCTCTCTCTATATATATATATATATATATATATATATATATTGCAAAAGTTTGGGCACCCCTGGTCAAAATTGCTGTTACTGTGAACAGTTAAGCAAGTTGAAGATGAAATGATCTCCAAAAGGCATAAAGTTAAAGATGACTCATTCCCTTTATATTTTAAGCAAAAACAATTTTTTATTTTCATCTTTTACATTTTCAAAATGACAAAAAAGGAAAAGGGCCCGAAGCAAAAGTTTGGGCACCCTGCATGGTCAGTACTTAGTAACACCCCCTCTGGCAAGTATCACAGCTTGTACCATAAACACTTTTTGTAGCCAGCTAATAATCTTTCAGTTCTTACCTGGGGGATTTTCACACATTCGTCCTTGCAAAAGGCTTCCAGTTCTGCAAGTTTCTTGGGCTGTCTTGCATGCACTGCTCTTCTGAGATCTATCCACAGATTTTCAATGATGTTTAGGTCAGGGGACTGTGAGGGCCCGGGCAAAACCTTCAGCTTGTGCCTCTTGAGGTATTCCACTGTAGAGGTGTGCTTTGGATCATTGTTTTATTGTAGGACCTATTGTCTTTTTAACTTCAACTTTTTTACAGATGGTGTGATGTTTGCTTCTAAAATTTGCTGGTATCTATTCAAATCCATGCTTCCCTCGACCAATGAAATGTGCCCTGTGCCACTGGCTGCAACACAACCCCAAAGCATGATCGATCCACACCCATGCTTCAGAGTTGGAGAGGTGTTCTTTTCCTGGAATTTGGCACCCTTTTTTCTCCAAACATACCTTTGCACATTGTGGCCAAGAAGTTCTATTTTGATTTCATCAGCCCACAGGACTTGTTTCCAAAATGCATCAGGCTTATTTAGATGTTCATTTGCAAACTTCAGATGCTGAATTTTGTGGCTAGGATGCAAGAAAGGTTTTCTTCTGATGACTCTCTCATGAAGGTCATATTTGTTCAGGTTTCGCTGCATAGTAGAACAGTGCACCACCACTCCAGGGTCTGCTAAATCTTTCTGAAGGTCTTTTGCAGTCAAACAGGAGTTTTTATTTGCCTTTCTAGCAGTCCAACGAGCAGTTCTTTCAGAAAGTTTTCTTCATCTTCTAGACCTAACCTTGATCTCCACTGTTTCTGTTAACTGCCATTTCTTAATAACATTAAAATCTGAGGAAACAGCTACCTGAAAACACTTTGCTACGTTCTTGTAGCCTTCTCCTGATTTGTGAGCATCAATTATTTTATTATTCAGAATGCGAGGGAGCTGCTTAGAGGAGCCCATGGCTGCTGATTTTAGGGACAAGTTTGAGGAGTCAGAGAATTTATACAGCTTTGAAATCTGCATGGGCGGCACGGTGGTGTAGTGGTTAGCGCTGTCGCCTCACAGCAAGAAGGTCCTGGGTTCGAGCCCCGGGGCCAGCGAGGGCCTTTCTGTGTGGAGTTTGCATGTTCTCCCCGTGTCCGCGTGGGTTTCCTCCGGGTGCTCCGGTTTCCCCCACAGTCCAAAGACATGCAGGTTAGGTTAACTGGTGACTCTAAATTGACCGTAGATGTGAGTGTGAATGGTTGTCTGTGTCTATGTGTCAGCCCTGTGATGACCTGGCGACTTGTCCAGGGTGTACCCCGCCTTTCGCCCGTAGTCAGCTGGGAGAGGCTCCAGCTTGCCTGCGACCCTGTAGAAGGATAAAGCAGCTAGAGATAATGAGATGAGATGAAATCTGCATCATCTGACATTTCCTAATGAAGAATTTGAACAAGCCACAGCTCAATAAGCTAATTAAGGTCTGGAACCTTGGTAAAAGTTACCTGAGAACTCAAATGTATTGGGGTGCCCAAACTTTTGCATGGTGTTCCTTTTCTTTTTTCACTCTCCAATTGTACAAAACAAAAATAATACACAAATCTTGCAGAAAACGCTGAAAAGAAATGTGTCGTCTCTACCTTTATGCCTTTTGGTGATCAGTTCATCTTCTGCTCACTTAACTATTCACAGTAACAGACATTTTCAGTAAGGGTGCCCAAACTTTTAAATATTTATATATATATGGGTCCGTCTCAGAAACTGGTCTCTCATTTGGGACATTATGGTCAAAAAATAAATTTTCTAATTTGACTATTTTTTTGCATTTACCTCACACTCAGTGTTTCTTTTGTCATGTTTAATAAGAATAAAGATAGTATCTTGCTTTATCTGGCCTCCACTGTGGAACTTTTTTTTTTTTTTTACAATTCAAATGCTTTTGTAAAATTGATTTCCATATAAAATAACTACATCATGAAGAATTAAAGCCCCTCCTTCACAGATGAGTGAAAATATTGAATACATTTCCTCTTTTTGATTGCTTGGGTTCAAAATGCCAAGTTATGATGACTGAATTGATTATTCACTTAAATATGAATAATATGATACATTTTGGGTATTTGATATGGCGAAATAGGGCACAATGGAAAAATCAAGAACACACCGGAAAGATGAGAATAACGGCGGTGGTAAAAGAACAGCGACTGTACCGGCTGAAGGTCGCGCGGGTCTCTGCTGCGGCGTGCGAGCAACGGGACATCACTACCGCACTGGACGGAGAGTGAGGTGGGGGCGGGGCAAAATGACTGGCCGTAGATTCTATCAAAAGTTCGATCTAAATTGACCGTGGTTGCAAAATATTGGCCAAAAATACGCAAACACTGCAAAATATGAAAGTAAGATGAAAAAGAAACATTCTATTGCTTTATACTGCAAGACTAAAACAAAATAAAACTCTCAAAACTCACCTTTTCAGCGATAACGTCTGAACAGATCACTCACGTAACAGAAAGACCGCAAATGGAAGCACGATCAACTTCTAACTGTTGGAGTGGAAAATTCCATTCTACACATGCAAATTGTTAATGTGTGTCCTTCCCCGCACACAAATAACACACTATGGTAAAAAATAGACCACAACTCATTTTATAGCTCAGAAATTCATACAAGACCAGCTACCATCGTAACATATTCTGTAAGAAATATATTCTATACCTAACTTTCAGCTTTCGTTTTAAAAAACAAAATCGCAGATTTATAACTAAGTTTTTATATGGCGTAGTGATTTTAAGTTACTACTTTTGGTGAGGTAGTGACCTCGACCCTGAGGCTTTCCGTTTAGATCAAAACACACGATCGTATTGGTTTTGGGTTTGCGGAAAATGGAGTTACGATGGTGATCAAATATTCTGCATGATGTTTTATTACGGTTGTGATTATTCTGTGAGCGCACCAATCCTTAGGTGTATAAAGTTTCAACTTAAAATACAATTAGTGATAACTGTAGACTTTTCAGTGGACTACAACCTTTTTAACCCTTTGATGCAAAACATGGGTCAAAAGTGACCCGGCTGACTTTTTATCTTCTATATCTTTGCAATAAATTAATTCCATCATTCAGTATTCCTCAATTAACTTGTTTTTGATCATCATACATCCTTATTTTATTTTTTCCTTTCTTACTTTTTGAATAAAAACCCTTTTTGTATCACTACCCTTCTAATGCACAACATGGATCAAAAACGACCTGCATTCATTTTCCAGGTTATTTCATGTATGGCTGAGTGTTTCTATGATGAATTTATTTCAAAAGTATATTTTGTCATTTACTTTTCCAAATATGCAGTAAATATCTTGTTTTTGTTTAGCACAAACCATCATTTTTATTTTTCCTTTCTTAAGTTATGAACAAGCACAGCTTTTGTAATTCTACATCAAGTTTACACACATGGGTCAGAACCGACCCGCATGCATTTACTCCAGCGTTTGGTGGGAACTGTGAATTGTGCTTGTGTCAGACATTTCACAGCTCAGCACAGCGCCCTTTGCCCATCTAATACATGTAAGTAATGTTTTTCAATTGTTCTAACATTACCTTAGAAAAAAATTGATTATGTTTAGGTTCCCTTGAGAGTGAGTAGATTACTTGTCAGAAAGTTACAAGTAATTACTATTAGCTACCGAGCTGTTGACATATTCTACTTTAGTTAGCTAATTTTATTGTAGTTGGCTTAGCTAACTACATAGTTAATAAATAAATAACTGGCCCCATTCACTGCTAAAGTAATTACTTGAAACAAATTATTATTATAGTATTAAGACATTTAATTTTAAATCACACTTGGATGACCCATTTTTGTTCATAAAGTAGGAAAGAAAAAATTAAATTAATGATTTGTGGTAATGGCGGCACGGTGGTGTAGTGGTTAGCGCTGTCGCCTCACAGCAAGAAGGTCCTGGGTTCGAGCCCCGGGGCTGGCGAGGGCCTTTCTGTGTGGAGTTTGCATGTTCTCCCCGTGTCCGCGTGGGTTTCCTCCGGGTGCTCCGGTTTCCCCCACAGTCCAAAGACATGCAGGTTAGGTTAACTGGTGACTCTAAATTGACCGTAGGTGTGAGTGTGAATGGTTGTCTGTGTCTATGTGTCGGCCCTGTGATGACCTGGCGACTTGTCCAGGGTGTACCCCGCCTTTCGCCCGTAGTCAGCTGGGATAGGCTCCAGCTTGCCTGCGACCCTGTAGAAGGATAAAGCGGCTAGAGATAATGAGATGAGATGAGATTTGTGGTAATTAAAAACAAGATATTTAAAGAATACTTGGAATATTCAATCATAAATTGATTTCAAAAGATAGAGCAAAGAAAAACTCAGTCAGCATGAAATAACCTGGAAAATGAATGCGGGTCATTTTTGACCCATGTTGTGCATTAGAAGGGGTGTGCATATGTTTTGCATCAAAGGGTTAAGGGAATGCGATGTAGTCAACCATTTATCATGTCCCAGATCAAGCCGCCATTATCTCATTATCTCTAGCCACTTTATCCTGTTCTACAGGGTCGCAGGCAAGCTGGAGCCTATCCCAGCTGACTACGGGCGAAAGGCGGGGTACACCCTGGACAAGTTGCCAGGTCATCACAGGGCTGACACATAGACACAGACAACCATTCACACTCACATCCACACCTACGGTCAATTTAGAGTCACCAGTTAACCTAACCTGCATGTCTTTCGATTGTGGGGGAAACCAGAGCACCCGGAGGAAACCCACACGGACACTGGGAGAACACGCAAACTCCGCACAGAAAGGCCCTCGCCGGCCACTGGGCTCAAACCCAAAACCTTTTTGCTGTGAGGCTACAGTGCCACGACACCACTGTGCCACCCTATATATCTCATGTCATTATCTCTAGCCACTTTATCCTGTTCTACAGGGTCGCAGGCAAGCTGGAGCCTATCCCAGCTGACTATGGGCGAAAGGCGGGGTACACCCTGGACAAGTCACCAGGTCATCACAGGGCTGACACATAGCCCATGTTTACATTAGACCATATCAGCGGATCATCAGATTAACGTTTTTAAAATGATTAGTGTGCACACAGCAACACCAATACACGATTCGCCTGCACACAGCAATGCCAATACATGGATACGCTCGGCTCCGTAGGCATCCTGCGCTCCAAATCCCTCCGCCCTGAACAGCGAGTGCCCTCTGGAGGGTGCGCACTCCGGCCCTGCGCAGCTCACAGAGCGCGCAAGTGAAGTGCACAAGCCACGATTCGGGACTGAGCTGCTGTGTGTGTGATCCCAGCGCATATCACTTACCACTTGCAAGTGGAAGGATGGCAAGCCTAAAGACAATCATAACTACACAATGGGCAGTATTTGCATCAGTATTTGCAGTATTTTCATACTTTTATACTCTTTCATGAAAGGTGATACAAGGCAGAAGTCCGCGCCGTTTTTCAGCAGTCGCGTCACATGACCAACGCCAGTGAATCAGGAAGGTGGATGTCACAGTGACGTTGTCCAATGAGACGCCAGCTAGAGCTCAGCACAGCGTATCCGCGTATTCTGAATGTTTACACAGCACCGCAGCTGACACGATCTGGATTGAATACGTGGACGCTGGCGGATTCCCGTTTCCCGGCGTTTCCAGGCGGTTTAATGTAAACGGACAGTGCATCTGCGAAGAAAACGAGACAGATACGGTCTAATGTAAACGTAGCCATAGACACAGACAACCATTCACACCTATGGTCAATTTTGAGTCACCAGTTAAACTAATCTGCATGTCTTTGGACTGTGGGGGAAACCGGAGCACCCGGTGGAAACCCACGCAGACAACATGCAAACTCCGCACAGAAAGGCCCTCGCTGGCCACGGGGCTCGAACCCGGACCTTCTTGCTGTGAGGCGACAGCGCTAACCACTACACCACCATGCCGCCCCCAAGCTGCCATTTTTCCACAAATTTGCAGAATTTTTGCCAAATTCTGAATATTCACATCAAAGATTTACTTTGATCTGTATTATTTCTTTCATCATTTAATTTCAAATTAAAACCAACATCACCATTCAAAACCGTATAGTTTATTGACTGTGAGTACATTTAGTTGGGTACCCCCACAGTACCCAGTTTCTGAGACAGACCCATATATAAATTTTGCAGCTTGGTATTGTCACTCCATGATTCATGACTCACTATGAGTGTGTTATCAGTGTGAACTGTCAATCACTCAGGTTTATCCACTCACGCGCTTTGAAGGAGGGAATCATCGAACAAGCGCGATTATATAAAAGCTGGACGCGGTGCTGAGAGTGACGGAGAGGCGCTACTCCAAAAAACATTCAGGAAGCTTTGATCCTAAAGATGTAAGGTCGGTGAATTATGCAGGCAATGGAAGGCGAGGCTTCGAACAAGGCACCTGCGCGTTTCTCCGAGAGCATGGGGGAGACTGTGAACCTCAGCGGATGGGCAACACTGAACAAGACCGTGATCCACCTGAACAAGTTCAGCAGTCTGGAGGACATCGACCTGAGCGCAGACGGGAGTCTGATCCTGAGGGTCATCATTTCGTCGGTTTACGCAGCGGTGTGCGCTGTGGGTCTGCTCGGCAACTTGCTGGTGTTCTTCCTGATGAAGACGAAGCTTGGGAAGAGGAGGAGGAAGAGATCCGCGATCAACTTTTTCGTCGTCAACTTGGCCGTGACCGACTTCCAGTTCGTGCTCACGCTGCCGTTCTGGGCTGCAGACGCGGCGTTGGATTTCAGCTGGCCCTTCGGTAACGCCATGTGCAAGATCGTGCTGTCGGTCACGGTGATGAACATGTACGCCAGCGTGTTCTTCCTCACGGCCATGAGCGTGAGTCGGTACTGGTCGGTGGCGTGCTGCGTGCGAGGGAACGGCATGCGCCGCAGGTGCGTCTCGGTGAAGTGCGTGTGCGCGGCGCTCTGGGTTCTCGCAAGCGTCGCCACGGCGCCCACGGCCGCCTTCTCCATGGTGACGGTGGTGGCCGGTGAGAGACTCTGCCTCCTCCGCTTTCCCGATGGCCACCCCTGGCTCGCGCTCTATCACCTCCAGAAAGTCGTGCTCGCCTTCATCTTGCCCATGATCACCCTGTCCATCTGCAACGCGCTGCTTTTGCGCTTCGTGCGCCGCAGGATCGTCGCGAACAGCAGCCGCCCGAGGAGACGGTCCAGGTCCAAAGTCACCAAATCCGTGATCATCGTAGTCCTTTCGTTCTTCATCTGCTGGATGCCGAACCACGCCATCACGCTTTGGGGGGTGCTTGTGAAATTTAACGCGGTGCGCTGGGACAGGACGTACTACATGGTCCACACGTACGTGTTCCCTTTGACTGTTTGCCTCGCTCATGCAAACAGCTGTTTAAACCCGGTGTTGTATTGCTTAATGCGCAGGGAGTTCAGGAAGATGCTCAGGAACCTGTTCTGGAGAGCTTCCTCACCTGCTGTCACCAAAGCGCGCGGTTCTGTCGGTGCCGTGGACCGGGAATCCGTTTAAATGGCACTGAACTGCGATGTGACTGACTGTGTGAAATGTTTTTTTTTTTCAGACCCAAAACAGTTCTGATGCATAATGCGCACTTGGAGAGCTGAGTAGGTGCTGCGTAAAAGACATCCTTATCCATGGGGAAATGCAGTGTCACTTTATTATTATTATTATTATTATTATTATTATTATTATTATCTATTTTTAATTCATGTCCCTTGATAATGTAACAGAGAGGATTGAGCAGCATGAATACACTGGATGCACTACTGCACATCACCACTCTTATCTGATATGTAGATACAGGAAAATAAAAATAAATACATAATATTTTGTATAACTGGGTTCATATTTCTTTTGTTACAGAGAACTAACGTGTGTGTGTGTGTGATTCATGTCTGAGATAGCACAGGTTGCATTTTTGACCAAACCTCTTGAAAGCCAATGCAGTATTGATATTATCCGACCATAAAAAGAATCAATAAGGTATTCTGCAAATCCACTAGGTTGTGTCACCTCAGTATGTGCTCAAGCTCCACCTTTGCCAAAATTGCAAATACAGTATCTTTGATTTGTTATGTTACATTTTGATCTGACCCTACATTTTGATATAAACCCCTTTATTCTATTCACAATGACTGGATATGAGCAGTTGCACATTCTGATTGGCTACTGTACTACTAGGATATCAGCTCATATACCGTGAGTAGAGAAAAACAAAACGGCGGAGCATGTTGCTGAACCAACCGCGGACGAAATAAAAACTCGACCAAAACCCTCCCCCCTCAAAAAAAAAAGATGATGGTAAGAACATATCTTTCTTATTTTTCAAGTATTATTATTATTATTATTATTATTATTATTATTGCATTTTTCACAAATTGCTACTGTCATTTCACTGGTTTGTTTACATTTTTCATCTTTAAGCATTAAAATTTGTTGTAATTTTTTTAGACTGATTCAAAAGCTCAAAGAAGTTTAAAAATTACAGCACTGAAATGGCCAAGGAAGAATTAAATAAATGTCTAAAGCTATTCTATACCTTGGCACGACAGCAAGACGGCACTTTCTACACAAAAAAACCAACACTAAAGTCAATTTGTACAGCCATTGATAGGTTTCTAAGAAGTCCGCCTAAATTATTTTGTCAGACGTTTTGTATAAAGCTTTTATTTATCAAATTTGCAAAAATGAAAAATAAAAATGATCTGTTTCTCAAAATCCAGTGAATGTGGATCGAATAAAACAGTTATTCCAGTCAATCTCGTCGTACATGGCTTATAGACAACTCAGTGCTACACGCCTCATCAGCTATCAGCTCATGTACAACTCGATTTCATGGAATAATTGTTTATATATATATATATAAGGTTCAATCCTGAGCTTTTGTAGAGTTTTGTATGTCTCTGTTACCCCTTTTTGACCAACAAAGAATGGGTTTCATTCTGATTCATGCACCAAATTTTGAACTGTTCAAAACATTTCAACCAAAAATAAATTATTCGGATCCTGAAAAATTGTTTCCCTATTGGAACCAAAAAATTGCTGGTTTTTCCTGTGGGAACTGGGATGAAATCAGTGGGCGTGTCATTAGTTTGGAGAGGGAGTAATGGAGAATGCAACAGAAAAAGATGCATCTTCAGAAAAAAACGGACCAGAAACAAATATCTGCAATAACAGAGCAAAAGTTCACAGGTAATCAATGTGTACCGCCATCTTGTTACTACTGTTCACTCCCATTGTGAATTGTGCAACACCCGCAATTCATGATGCATCCTTGATTACAAAGGTTCTGTTCAAAACTGGTTAAAATGTAGGCTGGATCACTAGCTGGCACCGAGGTGCAAAGAATCTTGAATGGAGCCAGCTCAAGAACCTGTTTCCTGTTGGTTGAAAAGGGGCATTTGTGGTTTTCCTTCAGGTTCTCTGGTTTCTTCCACCAAAGGCATATTCCTGTATAGATGGATTAGCTATAGTAAATTGTCCCTAGGTGTGAATGAGTGTATGAATGTGTGTGGATGGTGCCCTGCAGTGGACTAGTATACCACTTGGGATGGGCCTTGCACCCAAGATACACCATGACGAAATAATTACTGAAAATGAAGGAATGAACTGAACTTTTCCTTATCACTCAGGTAGAATCCATTTATCCATTATCTATAGTACTTATCTGTCAGGGTCATGGAGGAATCTGGAGCCAATTGCAGGTGAGAAAGACCTTTGGCAGGTCACCAATCGCAGGGCTAACACAGAGATGAACAACCATTCACACTCACAGACAATTTAGAGCAGCCAGTTGACCCGGAGGAAACCCATACAGGCATGGGGAGAACATGCAAACTCCACACAGAAAGGCCCAAATCAGTCAAGGTCCAAACCCAGAATCTTCTTAATCTGAGGCAACTGTGCTTACTGTGCTAACCACTGCATCACCCACATGTTGTGATAATATCTATCTTTTATGTCATGTACCATTAACTGTGTTTTAACGCTTTAAAAGTACTACAGGAGCCCTTTGGTTCCAATTATGTTCCTTAAATTATTTTTTAAAATATACACTCTATTCACTTTCCCTGGTGAAAGATAGAGATGAATGAATGAATGAATGAATGAATGAATGAATGAATGAATGAACCCTTTATTATCACTAGTCACAAGTACCAGCGAAATTAACCATCAACCTGTCCTTACATACACACATACACACAATTGACAGAGGGGGAGTAGACAGGACAGGAAGAGAGGGATGAAAAGAAAAAATACAGAGTAGCATGAGGAGAGGGGAGGAGAAAAAAGAAACCCCCACACTATGGTCCTATGAGGAGTACAGTGTGGGAACATTAAAAAAACACATAAGCACAAAATAACACAAGTACACTTTATAACATGAAAACTCGGGACTTGGGGGGGAGGGGGGGAGGGGAGTGATCGGGGTGGGGGGTAAGGGGGTGGGGGGGAGGAGGTAGAGGTAACCCAGCGCAAGCAAGCAGCCGTCCGCTCCTGCAGCCATGATGGCGCTGGTCACGCACCCGCTTCTCACACTGGGGGTAAAAGCGGCAACCGCGGGAAGTGGGGGAAGGAATACGATAGCGTCTCACAGCAGTGACCTTCAGGGGGAGATGTTGTCCCAGCAACGGCCTTGGCTGAGGCCAGTGCTGTCTGAGGGAGCCGAAAGCAGATAAGATTGGGATTGTTTGGTCTTGGGGCAAGCAGACACATTCTTTTACACGACCACTCTGTCTGTCCATTCTGTCCATTCTGGTCTCCGAATCAATCCATTTCCTTTGCAAAGCTGAAAGCTTCTCCATGATGTCATCCATGTTGCGGTTCAAGTTCTGAATAGCCACAGTCTGAGTGCTGAAACCTCTGCCCACCGCTTCAATCATGTTGGGCAGCTTTATGGGGCTTTGAACAGCTGTCACTGTTGTCTGATTTCCTCGATAAACCAGGGCAATGCCTAATCCAATCAGCAAAAGTCCTGTAATCATGGTTCCGAATAGGTAGATGTCTTCAATGTCCTCCACAGAAAAACGTTCCGGCAGGACAGGCAGGTTCCCCCAAACCCAGGCTTCTCATTGAGAAACTGTGTCAATTTTGTTAGGAGACCAGTTTATCAATTCCATGATTTTTTAGTTTAGAGAGCAGTTCGGAGGGAGTCTCTCAAAAGTATAGACAGACGAGACGAGACAAAGGAGCACAAGCAGGGAAAAAAGGGAGAGGAGAGGAGAGGAGAGCAGAGGAATGCGACGGCCTTCCGTGAGAGCATGGAGAAAATGTGTGGTACCATGCCTGCAACAAAGGAAAAGCACAGTTTGGTACCATCCATTATCTGTAGCTGTTTATCATGTACCATACAGGGTCACAGCCTATCCTAGCTAACTATGGGCAAGAGGTAGGGTACACCCTGGACAAGTCACCAGGTCATCACAGGGCTGATGCATAAAGACAAGCAACCATTCATACCTACAGTCAATTTAGAGCTACCAATTAACCTAACCTGCATGTCTTTGGGGGAAATTGGAGCACCCAGAGGAAACCCACACAGACAGAATATGCAAACTCCACACAGAAAGGCCCTTATCAGCCACTGGGTTTGAACCCAGGATCTTCTTCCTGTGAGGCAACAGGGCAAACCACTATGCCATCATGCCTCCCCCAGTTTGGTGCCTTGATTCTGAAAGTGGAGTGCAGTGGGCACCAACCCTGCTTCTGAACACCTGTGTACCTTCCTGCAGACTTCTGCTCCATTCCAAATCTCACACCAAAGCTAAACAATTAAATGGCTTGAAGATCTGCATGAGATGTGTTCAAGTGAACTCTTCAGGACTCCAGGTGTAGGGGTGGTGATCACAGTAGTGAACAACTACATGGTTAGTAATGACATTCACAAACATTCATCCATCATCTGTAACTGCTTATCCTGTGCAGGGTCGCGGGCAAGCTGAAGCCTATCCTAGCTGACTATGGGTGAGAGGCAGGGTACACCCTGGACAAGTCACCAAATCATCACAGGGCTGACACATAGAGACAAACAACCATTCACACCTATGGTCAATTTAGAGCCACCAATTAGCTTAACCTGCATGTCTTTGGACTGTGGGGGAAACCGGAGCACCCGGAGGAAATCCACGTAGGCAGCATGCAAACTCCACACAGAAAGGCCCCCATCGGCCACTGGGCTCGAACCCAGAATCTTCTTGCTGTGAGGTGATAGTGTGAACCACTACACTACCATGCTGCCCCATTCGGCAGGAATTCAAAAGTAAGTTGTATCTTGCAGTAAATGTTAGGAATGTTAATCCATGCTGCTAACCCTAACTTTATCCTTTGTAACTTTTCAAAATGCATTTAAAGTATTTAAACTGCTATGGTCTCAGTATTTTATTTAGTGTGCCTTCCTCAAACAATAATAATAATAATAAAAAAAAACCTGTTTTAAGTGTATTTTTAGTTGCTTCTTCTTCTGGCTGTTCCCATTAGGGGTCACCACAGGAGATAATGTCCCTCCATAGCTTTTTCTGTAGCACCAACCACCCTCATATTCTCTTTCACCACATCCATAAATCTCATCTTTGGTCTTCCTATTTTCCTTCTACCTGATAACTCTATCTCCAGCATTCTTTTCCCAATATACCATGGATCTTTCCTCTGTACGTGTCCAAACCATCTCAAGCTCACCTTGTCTCCAAGCTGTCCTACATGTTCTGTCCCTCTAATATCACATCACATCACATTATCTCTAGCCGCTTTATCCTTCTACAGGGTCGCAGGCAAGCTGGAGCCTATCCCAGCTGACTACGGGCGAAAGGCGGGGTACACCCTGGACAAGTCGCCAGGTCATCACAGGGCTGACACATAGACAACCATTCACACTCACACCTACGGTCAATTTAGAGTCACCTGTTAACCTAACCTGCATGTCTTTGGACTGTGGGGGAAACCGGAGCACCCGGAGGAAACCCACGTGGACAACATGCAAACTCCACACAGAAAGGCCCTCGCCGGCCCCGGGGCTCGAACCCAGGACCTTCTTGCTGTGAGGCGACAGCGCTAACCACTACACCACCATGCCGCCCTCCCTCTAATATACTCAGTTCTAATCCTGTCCAACTTTTTCACTCCCAATGAGAATCTCAATAGCTTCAGCTCTGCTACCTCCAGTTCAGACTCCTGTCTTTTTGTCAGTGCCACTGTCTCCAAACCATACACCACAGCTGGTCTCACACTTTCCCTTTCACTCTTGCTGGTACCCTTTTGTCACAAATCACTCCTGACACTCTCCTCCATCCATTCCAACCTGCTTGCACTCTCTTCTTCACTTCTCTTCTGCACTCTCCATTCATTTGTACAGTTGACCCCAGAGATTCAAATTCATCTGTTTTGACCACGGCAGCACAGTGGTGTAGTGGTTAGCACTGTTGCCTCACAGCAAGAAGGTTCTAGGTTTGAGCCCAGAGGCTGACAGGGGCCTTTCTTTGTGGAGTTTGCATGTTGTCCCCCAAGTCTGTGTGGGTTTCCTCCCACAGTCCAAAGACATGCAGGTTAGGTTAATTGATGGTTCTAAATTGACTGTAGGTGTGAACGGTTGCTTGTTTCTATATGTCAGGCCTGTGATGATCTGGTGACTTGTCCAGCTTGTACCCTGCCTCTTGCCCATAGCTAGCTGGGATAGGCTCCAGCTTGCCTGTGACCCTGCACAGGATAAGTGGTTATGGATAATGGATGGATGCTTTGACCACATCTATTCCTTGTGGCTGTACCATTCCACTATCTTCCCCCTCATTCATGCACATGTACTCTGTCTTGCTCCTACTGACTTTCATTCCCCTTGTCTTTAATGCATGTCTCTAAGTTTTCTTCCACTTGCTCCCAGTTTTAGTTCGCATTTATTTAAAAATATCATAAAATTTCAATGTAAATTTCAAAGTCGACTCTTCTGGACACAGTTACCATAAGACTTCCTTTTTGCACAGTGAAGTTTTGACTGATATTTGTGGATGTAACTCCATATTGTAGAGCTTGACAAAGGTTTGCCAAAATAATCCCAAGCCCATGTGGTTATATCAGCTATAGATGAATGATGGTTCTTGATGCAGTGTCATCTGAGGGATCGGAGATCACGGGTGTTCAACTTAGGCTTGAATCCTTGCTCTTTACACACCAAAATTCCTCCAGATTCCTTTAATTGCTTAATGATATTATGCACCATAGAGGGTGAAATATCCAAATACCTTCATATATTTCTTTGAGGAACATTGTTTTTAAACATTTCAACAATTTTCTCACACATTTCTAGACAAACTGGAGATCCTTAGCCCATCTTTGCTCCTCCTTGTAAAGCTAGCTCTTCTGAACATTAGATCACTTTTAAACAAGTCATTTTTAATTAATGATCTTATTTGTAAACACAATCTTGATTTTTTGCTTCTAACTGAAACCTGGCTGGATCAAGCAAATAGTGCTATCACCCTTATCGAAGCAGCTCCCCCAAATTTAAATTTTTTGAATGTTACCCGACAAGGGAAAGGTGGAGGGATCGCAAATATATTCAAAGTCTCTTTTCAATGTAAACAATCCTCACTTGGTGATTTTACGTCCTTTGAACACTTATGTGCACTTGTTACATGCTCTCCTAACATATTATTATTAACTATTTATAGGCCTCCGAGACATTCAGCCAAAGTCTTTCTTGAAGAGTTTGGTGAACTGTTATCAGTCATTTGCTTAGAGTTTGATTGTCTTATTATATCTGGGGATTTTAACTTGCATGTAGATAATACTGATAACATTTATGCCAAAGAACTATTTGCAATTATTGATAACTTTAACATGGTACAACATGTACAGGGACCGACCCACTCTCGTGGTCATACTCTTGACCTCGTCATCACAAAGGGTCTTACTGTTTCTTATACTGTTGTTGACCTGGCCTTATCTGATCATTTCTGTGTTTTCTTTGAAGTTTCTATGTCTCCTCACATTCAGAATAGCTCAACGACTATAGGTAGGAGAGTCATAAACGACAACACGTGTTCTTTTTGAGCAAGCTCTCTCTCAGAACTCAACCAAAATGTCAGACTCTGTAGATGATTTACTGGAATTTTTTAATTTAAATATGACCCAAATTATGGATGATATTGCTCCATTCAAAATAAAAAGAGTCAATGATAAGCAGAAAGCACCATGGGAGCAGTACCCGGCTGTTAAACTGCTAAAGAGAGAATGTAGAAAGACTGAAAGAAAATGGCGCAAATCTAAACTTCACATCCATTATCAAATCCATAAAGAGATGCTTTGTAATTATAATTATGAAATTCATAAAGCAAGACAGTCTTTCTTCTCCAACATCATCAGCAGGAATATGAACAATGCCCGTGTGCTATTTTCAACAGTAGAGAAGCTAACTAATGCCCCACCACAATTAGCACCTGAACTTCTATCAGTTAATAAATGCAATGAGTTTGCATCTTTTTTCAAAGGTAAAATTGATAAAATAAGGCAGAATATTTCTCATAATATATCTCAGTTGCAAAAAATTGAAAAACTGCAATCACCAATGACACAGATAGATAACTTTAACACAATGTCAGAATTTTGTTTAATTGATTTTGAGACTCTTGAAAAAACTGTACAAAATCTCAGTTCTTCAACATCTGAACTGGACATTCTGCCCACCAACTTTTTTAAGTCTGTTCTTCATCTTATAATTACAGATGTGCTTCAAATTATAAATACATCCTTGGAGACTGGCGTTGTTCCTGTGTCCCTAAAAAAAGCTGTTGTAAAGCCCCTTCTTAAAAAAAATAATCTGGATCCTTCAGTGTTAAATAACTACAGGCCAAAATCAAATCTACCATTCATCAGGAAAATCCTGGAAAAAATTGTCTTCAATCAATTAACTGCCTTCTTGATATCAAACAGCCGTTTTGATAATTTTCAGTCAGGATTTCGTGCCAATCATAGCACTGAAACAGCGCTGATTAAAGTTATAAATGACATACGTCTTAATACTGATGCAGGCAAAACATCGGTCCTGGTATTACTGGACCTCAGTGCAGCTTTTGATACTGTTGATCACAACATACTGCTATATCGACTTGAACACTGGGTTGGATTGACTGGTAAGGTTATCAATTGGTTAAAATCATACTTAAAAGATAGAAGCTTCTTTGTTACCCTGGGAAATTGTTCCTCAACGTCAATGCCCTTGACCTGTGGTGTCCCCCAGGGGTCGATTCTTGGACCATTACTTTTCAACCTTTATATGCTCCCACTTGGGCAAATTATCAAAAAAATTCAATTTTGTATCACTGCTATGCAGATGATACCCAAATTTATTTTGCTCTATCACCTAATGACTATGCCCCCTTTGAATGTCTCTACCAGTGTATCGATCAAATCAATAGCTGGATGTCACAAAATTTTCTTCAGCTGAACACAGATAAAACAGAAATAATTCTATTTGGAAAAAACGATGAAAGACTCAGGATTACCACTATTCTTGACACAAAAGGGATTAGAACTAAAGAAATGGTTAAAAATCTTGGTGTTTTCATTGACAGCGAGCTAAACTTTGACAGTCACATGAAAGCAATCACTAAAATGGCATTTTATCACCTAAAAAACATTTCCAAACTAAGAGGACTTATGTCAAAAAATGATCTGGAAAAACTAATACATGCCTTCATCTCTAGTAGGGTTGATTACTGCAATGGCCTTTTCACAGGCTTGCCAAAAAAGACCATCAAACAACTTCAGCTGGTTCAAAATGCAGTGGCGAGGGTTCTCACACGAACAAAAAGAACAGAGCACATTACTCCAATTCTAAGGTCCCTTCACTGGCTTCCAGTAAGCTACAGAATTGACTTTAAAGTATTGCTGCTGGTATACAAATCTATAAATGGTACAGGGCCCAATTACCTCTCTGATATGTTGCAGCGGCCTAACCCAATCAGATCTACCAGATCGCAACAGAAAAATTTACTATTAAAACCAGTTGTTAAAACAAAGTGTGGTGAAGCAGCTTTTAGCTACTATGCAGTACATCTATGGAACCAACTGCCAGAGGACATTAAAAATGCTCCTGCTGTTGGCAGCTTCAAATCTAGGTTAAAGACCAAGCTGTTTTCAGATGCTTTCTGTTAAATAATTAATATTTTTACATTTTTTATAATCTTTACTTTCTCTGCATGTTTTAAATTTACTTTAATTTTATTCTATTTTATTCCGTTGGTTTCTTTTTCTTTTTCTGCTTTTTTCTTTTTGGCATTTTATCATTTTATTATTTTATTTCTACTATTGTTTAATTCATATTATTTCCTTTTAATTCTTTTAATTAATTGTTTTAGAATAAAAATAAAATTATTTTATGTAATTTTATTTCTCTATTGTTTACTGTTTTTGTTTTTGCTTCTGTAAAGCACATTGAACTGCCATTGTGTATGAAATGTGCTATATAAATAAACTTGCCTTGCCTTGCCTCAAAGACTAGGCCTATCCTGGATACTGATTTTGTACCAAATCATGATTACAATCACCTGTTGACATCACTTATTTCAAATCACATCATTATTTAATTGTTTGAAGTCGTTACTAGCCCTAAATTGCCCAAGTTTTTTTTTTATGTGTTGCAGGCCTGAAACACGGGAATGGATGTATATTAACAAATGAAATGAAGTTGACCAGACAAAACATGAAATATCTTGGTATCTTGGGTTCATTCTGTTTGCAATTAAATACAAGTCAAAGTATATTTCAAAATCACTGCTTTCTTTTTTTATTTGTGTTTTACATACCATCCCAACTTTTTCTGATTTGGGGTTGTAATCTGGGTCTCAACATTCTCTTCTGACACAAGACTGTGCAAATGAATTTGGCTTCAACATCATTTGGGTTAATGAGAAAAGGACACTCCATGTCCGACAGTTGCTTCAGGCTTAGCAGGCTGGAAGAGATCGTGAGAAACTCAGGTTTCGTTAAAGAAACCCTTCCAGCGAACAGGTTAGGTTCACAAAATCAGTTACTATGGCAACTGACCCACAGTTTGAGTTACTTTCCAGAACAGAAAACTCATAGTTTCTTTCATCTCCAGGTTAACAAACTCAGAGTTCTCACACAATTTGATTTCTGGAATACCCCCAGGAGAAATTATCAGGCAGCTGTGTTTGTGAAACTCATGCACCATCTGGACATGTTTGCAATATGTAGATTATAGTGAGCCATTTCCCACCTGGTGGGTATGTAATGGGAACATAGGATATTGTTATTATTATTATTTTAAAAATGATAATTGCACAATTAGATGTATACCATGACTCATTTATACGATATTTAACAGTTATTCCAAGAAATTGAGTTGTGCATGACCTGAGAGACACACACACCCAAAAAGGGGGGAAGACAGTACAATAGTGTGGTGCAGTTGGTCAGTGTGTGGTACTTATGCAGCAGAACAAGTGAAGCAATGCTGAGGTTATAAGTTCAAGCCTCACCTGGAGCAAAGCTTTTAAGAGCAGCCTACAATGTTACTCATACCAAAGGAGAATTTTCCGTGTTGCTCAAATCAGATAGAATCACCATGTCTGCTGAGCAAGATGAAGCCCTTACTGAAAGTGAGTGAAGTGACTGAGTGGGAAGGTAAATGAAGGTTAATGGAAGTCATGTGAGTTGGAATCATCGTACAGAGTTCTAAAAAAATTTGATATTATTTGAGCTGTAAATATCCCAGAAACTACATAGTCTAGGCAAATGAAACTGAACAGGCTTAATGTTGAGCAATATGAGATTTATTCCTCAAAATTTGAATGAGAAATTCAAAAGGTATGTGGAATCCATGAACAATTTCACAAATTTTCAATATCCGCGCTGCCTGAGATACGGCCAAGAATGAGGTGCAACTTGTAGGGTTTCATTCGCAAACATTTCCTCAGGACACGCCAAAAGAGGAATCTGGGTCTCCAGGCTTGCTCTTCTTATGGACTGCTTGGGGCTTTGCAAGAGTTTTTCGCGAACCCGCTCGACCGTCTCTTCCAATGCTGGTGGTCATCCAGATCCTTTTGCCCTGCACAGACAGCCTTCCTCTTTGAACTTTTTGTGCCATGTCCAAATCTGCATTGAAGTTGATGAATTTTTTAAATACTTCTCTTATAAACCCACTCTGCACAGTCTACGTTATACAATATTTAACAGGTATTCCACAAAATCGAGTCGCACATGAGCTGATAGAAAAGAAAAAGAGCCCCAGTGGTGCAATTGGCCAGTGTGTGATACTTATAAAGCAGTACAAGTAAAGCAATGCTGTAGTTATGAGTTCAAGCCTCACCTGGAGAACAGCTTACAATGTTACTCACATCAAAGGAGAATTTTCAGCATAGCCAGAATCAGATTGAATCACTATGTCTGCTGATCAAGATGAAGCACTTATTGAAAGTGAGTGAAGTAACTGAGTGGGAAAGTAAATGAAGGTTTTGGAAGTTGTTGGGGTCATTATACAGGGTGTTTCAAAAAAAATTGAGATGTAAATATTCGAGAAACTACATAGTCTAGGCAAATGAAATTGTGTTATAAACGCAGTATGTTTAGGGTCATTGTCCTGCTGTAACGTGAACCTCATCCCAGTCTCAAAGCTCTGGCCAACTCAAACAGGTTTTCTTCCAGAATTGCCTTGTATTTAGTGCCATCCATCTTTCCTTCAGTCCTGACCAGCTTTCCTGTGCAAATGAAAAACATCCCCACAGCATGATGCTACCATGCTTCACTGCAGGAATGGTGTTCTCAGCGTGATGGGAAGGGTTGGATTTGCACCACATATGGTATTTCCCATGATGGCCAAAAAGTTCAGTCTTAGTCTCATCTAACCAGAGAATCTTCTTCCATGTGATTGGGGAGTCTGCCACATGCTGTTGGTCAAACTCCAAATGTATTTTCTTATTTTTTTTCTTGAAGCAATGGCCTTTTTCTGGCCACTCTTCCATAAAGCCCCGTTCTGTGGAGTGTATGGCTTAAAGTGGTCCTATGGACAAATCCTCCCATCTCCACTGTGGATCTTTGCAGCTCCTTCAGTGTTATCTTTGATGTCTTTGTTGCAGTTTCTGATTAATGCCCTCCTTGCCCAGGCTGTGAGTTTTGGTGGGTGGCCTTCTCTTGTCAGGTTTGTAGTGGTGCCATATTCTTTCCATTTTGCTATAATGGATTTAATGGTGCTCCATGGGATATTCAAAGTTTGGGATAATTTTTTTGGCATATCTAATCCCCCATCGGAGCCAGTTGTCTGCGATTTTGCCATTTTAAGTTGGGGCTTCCTTTTGCTCCAAATGAAGGAGCTCAGCCACCCTTCAATCACCCTGATGACCCTGTTTGACATTAAAATAGGGATCATTTGCAGGGGGTAGAGCAGCCTGGGTAAAATATTCATTTTTATAAGAGAAATCCTACCCAGCCAAGATAGAGGAAGAGGGGCCAGCGGTCTAAGTCTGCCTTTATAGTGTCCAGGAGAGGAGGAAAGTTAGCACAAGACATCTTATCAAAAGAGGGTGTTATGGACACACCTAAATACTTAAAACCTGAAGGAGACCAGTGAAAAGGGAAGGGCTCTGCCAATATTGGGAGAGCTGTTAAAGTCCCTAGCGGCATAGCCTCTGACTTAGCAAAATCAATTTTATATCCTGAGAAAACGCCAAATGTAGTAATGACCTGAATCAGGCTAGGAATAGAGGTCTGCGGTCTGGAAAGAAATATCAATACGTCGTCCACGTACAATGTTATTTTGTGCTCCCTCCCACCACCAACAACACCAGATATTTGAGCACACTGCTGAATTACTTGAGCCAGTGGTTCTATAGCAATATCGAAAAGCAATGGGCTTAGTGGATCACCCTGCCTATTTCCCCGGTAAAGTGGGAAATTGCTAGATCGGAGCCCATTCGTCATAACAGCTGCAGCTGGATTATTGTAAAGAACCCTGACCCAGCTAATAAAGTTAATTACCTACGTAGGCCAAACTTTTCTAATGTGTAAAATAAATACGACCACTCGACACAGTCAAATGCCTTCTCGGCATCAAGAGAAAGCACGAGGGCAGGGTACGTAGAGTGCTGTGAGAGATTGATCACTTTAAGGAGCCTTCTAACATTATCACTAGAGTTATGACCTTTAATAAAACCGGTCTGGTCTCCATTGATAATGTGGGGGAACACTTTTTCTAGACGCATAGCTAAAATTTTTGAAAGCAATATTTGGTCTGAATTAAGTAGGGCTATAGGCCTGTAAGAGGTGCATTTGTCAGGGCATTTTCCCCTTTTAAGAATAAGGGAGATGTTAGCTTCCCTGAGTGACTGAGGCAGGATCCCATTTTGAAACAAATGATTGAATATAGCCAACAAGGGGTCCAAGAGAATGGTGCTGAACTCCTTATAAAACTCACACCCAAATCCATCTGGCCCAGGGGCCTTCCCTGAAGGCATAGACTTTAAAGCAAGAAGAGCTTCCTCTTTTGTGACTGGGGCATTCAATAGCAATCTATGAGCGTCTGTAGCCTGTGGGAGCCTCAGATCAGAGAAAAACAAATGCATGAGTTCTGGGGCATTGTCAGGCTGTTCAGACATATATAAATTTGAGTAAAATCAGGCAAATTCCTTGTTAATGGTTTTAGTGTCAAATGATCTGACACCCCCTGAATTTGTAATTGAAACAATTGTTTGTGAGTCTGCCCTTCTTTTAACGAGATTGGCAAGATATTTGCCAGGTTTATCACCAAATTCATACAGCCTCTGTCTGGAGAACTTAAGGGTATGTTCAGAGTCCTGAATTAACAGGGTCTTAAGCGCTGTACGTGAGGCTGTCAATTACTTCAGTAAATTTAGGCTGGGGGAAAAATATGTAATTTTTCTCCAGGTCAGCCAACTTACATTCAAGGAGTTTAAGTCTTTCAGATTTGTGGCACCTTTTAGAAGTTATAAATGATGTAATCATGCCCCTAGAATAGGCTTTACATGTCTCCCATAAAACAGAAGGGTTGTCTATTGACTGCAAATTGATTGAATAAAATATCTTAAACTCTGATTTAAAGTAGGAGACAAATTTGTCATCTTTAAGAAAGGATGATTGAAATCTCCAATGCCGTGACAATGCCCGAGCCTGAGAGAGTGAACAAACCATAAACAAAGGGGCATGGTCAGATAAGAATATATTGCCAATGTTGCAGGAGGTAATCAGAAACATTTTTGATGAGGGGATAAAGAAATAATCGATTCTAGTATGAATTTTGTGGGGGGCAGAGAAGAAAGTGAATTCTGAATTCGTGGGGTGACGCTCTCTCCACACATCTGAATAGCCAAAATCGTTACATATAGACGTAAGCATCTGAGCCTGTTTGGATGGAAGGGAAGTACTAGGCAGAAGTTTATCTACAGAGGGATTCAGATGGCAATTAAAATCCCCACCCACAAACAAGTGTTCTGATGCCAATGTTGCAAACTCAGCAAATGTCTTAGAGAGAAAATCAGGGGAATAGCCTGGAGGGCAACAGAGATTCATAAGTGTCACCTCCGTACTTGAAAGGACCCCTTTAACAATTACATAGCAGCCCTGATTATCTTTGACACAATGAAGCGCCCCAAATGCCAAATTCTTATTGACCAGAATCAGAATCAGAAACACTTGTATTGCCAGGTATGTGGACACACACGAGGAATTTGACTCCGGTTCAAATACTCTCATAGTACAAAACAGATAAAAAAAGCGTATACACAAAACAAACAAACAAACAAGCAAACAACAACAAAAATAGGTGCATAGTGCAAAGTAATCCAAGTAAGTCAAGTATGGAATAGTTAAATAAATATAAAGTATACAGTGTGCACAGAATGATGGTATAAGTGTTCAGATATTTTACAAGTGATATTACTGATATATGAATCTGGATTTTAGCTGTTCATCACAGAAAGGATTTCCCTTTTGGTGCAATATGGTGCATAGTGCAAAGATGACGAGAGAGCGAAGTACCAAGGCAACCGTCCGTGGCGCCATCTTGGAACAACACCTCTGCTAAAGGAAGAATAAGATGTTGCAAAAACTTGTCCAACCCAACTTTTTTGTAATTTCTTAATATTATCTCCCTTTATATGGGTCTTCTGAAGAAAAGCTATAGAGACCTCTTTTGTCTTCAAAAATGATAACACAGCCATCCTGTTTGCTGGCTTATGGAGACCCCGAACATTCCAGGAGCAAAATTTAACTGTACTTAAATTAAACAAAGTCATAAGATTTGAATGAATTTACAAGCTGATAAGGAGATTTATATGTGAGGAATTGCAACCAAATTGTCAGCCTAGACCTAGGGGCCAAATCAAGTTTTTCCATTTTAAGTATCAAGTAATCAGTTTCATGAGAAACCCACATCAGTAAGAGGCTGGAGAAACAACACACACAAAAAGAAAACCCACCAATAAACCTATTATTTTTGTACCTTATAAATGTGTGTCCCGAGCAAAACACAGAACCACAACAAAACAAACCTATCAGTGTCTGCCTAAAGAACCAGAAGAAACTGAGGGTTTTTCCCCAAAGTGAAAGGGGCTTACCAACATCCTTCAAGTTCGCAACAAAGAGCGAAATAACAGTGCAATGAATAACTGTGCATAGCAATGAACGAATCCTCCTTACGATGTGATCAAAAAAAATTGAGGAGGAGAAGAAAAAAGAGTCCACATTGTGAGGAACCGCGCCACCAGCAGAAAGAAAAGTTCACAGCATAATCTTGATAGCTAAGTAAATCCAGACAGTATATGTGGGAGAGGAGCTGCTTAGTCAAAAATATATTAAAACTGGACATCCAGAGTGAGATCCATCTGTCGGGAAACTAAGATCCCGGTAGAGAGTCCGGAAAGTCGTGTACCTGCTCCAGTGTAGTCAACCTCTTCTTGGAGCCTCCGTGGGGCACCTGCAGGATGGCTGGAAAAAGCATGGCATATGATATACCCCGGTCCCGCAGCTTCACTGTGTCAAATGCCTTGCGTTTCTTCATCACAGACAAGGAGAAATCACTGTAGAATGAGAACCTGGACCTGTTGTAGGTTAAAGTGCCATCTTGGCTGGCCTGTTGTGCCGCTTCCATCACCCTCTGCTTATCTCTGAATGAATGAAAACGCAGCAACACCGATCTGGGTGATTTGTTCAGAGGCGGTTTTGGTGCTAGCGAGCGGTGTGCCCTCTCTAGCTTTATGTGGCCAGCTTTGGTAGTCAACTCGAAGAAGTGGGGCAGCCAAGTCTCGAAGAAATCCACCGGCTGACTGTGGATTTCAATGTTTGGCTTGTTGGTCTGTGCCTTCTGCCAGACCAACAAGTCGAACATTAAAACGCCTGCTGTAGTTCTCTGCCATGTCCAAACTTTCAGAGAAAGCACTGACCTGCTTTTCCAACTCAGTTATCTGCGACTCATGCGCCGTGGCAGAAGTTTCAATAGCTGCAACATGGTCTTCAGCCTCGTTCAGCCATCGGCCAGCAGACTGTAGCTCCACCGAATGCTTGTTGATGGTTTCGGTGAAGGGACTGAGTTTCTCCTCGATCACTTTTACAATATTTTCAGTCATCAGGCTCAGGGCTTTTGCGAGGGCCGGGTCCAGCTCGTCAATCTCGGAGATATTAGATTCGGCCCAGTCACCATCTTGTGTGCTTTCTTCAGGTGTGGGCGGGATGTCTGTTTTGTCCATCTTCCTTTGGTTTCTGGCCATTTTATCAAAAGACTGCGGTCAAAGGTTTTCCAGAGACATAGCATGAAAGGTTCTTACAAAAAGAGGCACAAAAGTGAAATTATTGTCAGGATAAGCACATAATTAGAGCCGAGTGGCACAGAGCACCATCAAAAATGCACGGCTCACCTTGCAGCCATCACGTGACCCCTCTGAATAATTGTTAAATAATTGAAAATAAAGTAAAAAGAATGACAGAATGTACTTTTCTTCTTCCTCATGATCCCCAGAAAATTTATATTACGCAACTTGAGCATGTGACTTGTGGAATATTCCAAATAATTCTCTCATAAATGCACTCTGCACAGTCTGCATTATACGATAAGTTATTCCACATTAAATAGGCTCCAGTGGCGCAATTGGTCAGCGCTTAGTACTTATACAGCAGTACAAGTGAAGCAATGCTAAGGTTGTGAGTTCAAGCCTCACCTGGAGCACAGCTTTTTAGAGCAGCCTACAGTGTTACACCAAAGGAGAATTTTCAGTGTTGCCAGAATCAGATAGAATCACCATGCCCGCTGATCAAGATGAAGCACTTATTGAAAGTGAGTGGGAAGGTAAATGAAGGTTATTGGAAAACGTGTCAGTTGGAATCTTTATACAGGGTGTTTCAAAAAAATTTTAGATTATTTGAGATGTAAATATCCCAGAAACTACATAGTCTAGGCAAATGGAACTGAACAGGCTTAATGTTTAGCGATATAAGATTTATTCTTCAAAATTTGAATGAGAAATTCAAAGGTATGTGGAATCCACGAACGTTTTCACAAATTTTCAATATGCACACCGCCAGAGACACAGTACTGAACAAGGTGCAACTTGTAGGGTTTCATTCACAAATGCTTCCTCAGGACACACTAAACCATCGTTGGAGGAATCTGGGTCTCCAGGCATGCACTTCTTGGGGTATCGCAAGAGTTTTTCGCAAACCCGTTTGACCGTCTCTTCCAATGCTGGTGGTCATCCAGATCCTTTTGCCCTGCACAGACAGCCTTCCTCTTTGAACTTTTTGTGCCATGTCCAAATCTGCATTGCAGTTGGTGGATTTTTAGAGAATTCTCTCATAAATGCATGCTGCACAGTCTACATTATACAATATTTAAGTTAGTCCATGAAATCGAGTCGTACATGAGCTGATAGAAAAGAAAGGCACTCCCCTGTAGCTCCAGTGGCGCAATTGGTCAGCGTGTGGTACTTATACAGCAGTACAAGTGAAGCAATGCTGAGGTTGTGAGTTCAAGCCTTACCTGGAGCACAGCTTTTAAGAGCAGCCTACAATGTTACACCAAAGGAGAATTTTCAGTGTTGCCAGAATCAGATAGAATCACTATGTCCGCTGATCAAGATGAAGCACTTATTGAAAGTTAGTGAAGTGACTGAGTGGGAAGGTAAATGAAGGTTATTGGAAAACGTGTCAGTTAGAATCATTATACAGGGTGTTTAAAAAAAATTGTATATTATTTGAGATGTAAAGATCCCAGAAACTACATAGTCTAGGCAAATGAAATTGAACAAGCTTATTGTTGAGCAATATGAGATTTATTCCTCAAAATTTCACAAATTTTCAATATGCACACTGCCTGAGAAACAGCACTGAATGAGATGCAACTTGTAGGGTTTCGTGCACACACGTTTCCTCAGGACACGCCAAACTGTCATTGGAGGAATCTGGGTCTCCAGACTTGCTCTTCTTATGGACTTCTTGGGGCTTCACAGGAGTTTTTCGCGAACCCGCTCAACCGTCTCTTCCAATGCTGGTGGTTGTCCAGATCCTTTTGCCCTGTACAGACAGCCTTCATCTTTGAACTTTTTGTGCCATGTCCAAATCTGCATTGCAGTTGATGCATTTTTAGAGAATTCTCTCATAAATGCATGCTGCACAGTCTTGTTCGACTGTGTTTGAGCATACTCTAACACACAAAACATCTTTTCCAATGAATGGCATTTCTATACCTAAAAAGATAAACACAAAAAACAAACATTAAATTTTGACCTGTTTCCACACAGGCTGTTAAAAATTGAGGTAAATTGAATGAAAATGGGCAAAGTTATTCGATTGCGAAATGATATCAAATTTTTTTGAAACACCCTGTATATTCATTCGTCTTCAGGTTTGAGGTGGATCCAGAGTTGATCCCTGCACACAAAGCCTTAGTATGGCCAGGTTGTAGTTCAATATGCTAAAAATCCTATTTATATTTTAGGTGGATACTGAGCAAAACTGTTCACACCTCGTGGCAATTTTGGTCTACTCAAGCCACCAGCCAGCATGTTTCTGGAAGGTGAGAGGAAAGCAGATCTCATACCAAATTAATAAAATTAACAAAACCCATCAGTGTTGTTTCAAGCAAACATCTTCCCAAGATCATAAAAATAAATGAGACTACAGGCCTATAAGACAAAACAAAGCGTAAATTTAAAAATACATCTTCTCACTTTAAGTGAGGGGTTTCTTTCTTGCCTTCTTTTTTGGAAAATCATCCACCTCTGTCTGTCTGTCCGTCCATCTTGTTCCTGTTCAGCATGCACTGCCACTGATTATGAAAGGTCAGGCTGGGACAATCATATCATATATATCATCATATTACAACATTATATAAATCACATGAATTTAATTTAAATAAAAATACATATGGATGGTAATCCAGGCTTTCATGTGGGATCCTTCAAAGTCTTTCCTGCTCTGGTCCTGCAGGCTGGACAGTGCTGACCTGGTGATCTCATCTCATCTCATTATCTCCAGCCACTTTATCCTGTTCTACAGGGTCACAGGCAAGCTGGAGTCTATCCCAGCTGACTACGGGCGAAAGGCGGGGTACACCCTGGACAAGTCGCCAGGTCATCACAGGGCTGACACATAGACACAGACAACCATTCACACTCATGGTCAATTTAGAGTCACCAGTTAACCTAACTTGCATGTCTTTGGGGGAAACCGGAGCACCCGGAGGAAACCCATGCGGACACGGGGAGAACATGCAAACTCTGCACAGAAAGGCCCTCACTGGCCACGGGGCTTGAACCCAGACCTTCTTGCTGTGAGGCAAGAGCGCTGACCACTACACCACCCACCCTGCACTTATCAAGAACAGTAAATACACCAAACAGATAAACTAATTAGGGGTAAGGGAGAGTGCAGACAAACCAAGAGTATATGTATATGTGTGGTTGTATATCTGTACATATGCATATATATTATATAGACAAGAGTGTTTTACTGGAAAATACACCAATTGTACAGTGTCTTGCAAAAGTATTCATCCCCCTTGGTGTTTGTCCTGTTTTGTCGCATTACAAGCTGGAATTAAAATGGATTTTTGGAGGGTTCACACCATTTGATTTACACAACATGCCTACCACTTTAAAGGTGCAAATTGTTGTTTTATTGTGACACAAACAAGAAGTAAGATGAAAAAACAGAAATCTAGAGTTTGTATAGGTATTCACCCCCTTCTGTATGAATCCCCGAAATAAGAACTGGTCCAACCAATTCACTTCATAAGTCACAAAAGTAGTGGCTACAGTATGGTGGTGTAGTACAGTGGTGGTAGTATTATGGCTGCTGGGACCCTTTTCTCGATTACTGACAGCAGCTCGATTTGGATGTGCATGTAAACATACTGAATGTTACTCATACCAAAGGAGAATTTTCAGTCAAGTACGTTTACATGCACATCCAAATCGAGCTGCTGTCGGTAATCGAGCAAAGGGTCCTAGCAGGGGTGCCAGAGAAATCCAATCCTACATGCACATAAGGAAATCGAGCTATTGTGTGAGGTACATTGTGCACCCGAGCCACAGGTGGCGCTACACGCCCCATTGTGTTGGTACACTTCCCATTGTCATCATGAAGAAGAGCTATTCAAGAGTGTAAACAAAGTTATCAGTTCCGTGTTCTCCATTGCACGTTTTTCTCCCGTCCATGAATTTTAATATATTCAACTCCTTAAGCTGAATGAGCATGAACTCAGTCTCCTCATTGCTCCAGAAGTGCACGTTTCTGCTCGCCATTTTCTCTTCTTCGTTTGTTCCTCCTGACCTCTTCTGCTGCTTGCTACTACTGTTGTCATGCCGACCGAGGCTGTCGTGTTTCCCGCTTGTGGTCTCGTCACTCGTCACTTCCGGAAGGGGCAGTGCTGAAGTAAGTAGCTTGACTACGTAGCTCGATAGGGTATACATGCACTAAGTAGCTCGGCAAAAATCGCATAATCTAGGTCGTGTAGCTCGATTACGAGAAATCAAGTTTGGTTCAATTTCAGCCTAGCTAAGGTGTTTCCATGGCATTTAGAACTTCGATTTCAGTCGAGCAACGGCAGAAATTCGATTTTCTCTATGTGCATGTAAACGCACTGAGTGTTGCTCAAATCAGATATGGACAGATCCTCCCATCTCCACTGTGGATCTTTGCAGCTCCTTCAGTGTTATCTTTGATGTCTTTGTTGCAGTTTCTGATTAATGCCCTCCTTGCCCAGGCTGTGAGTTTTGGTGGGTGGCCTTCTCTTGTCAGGTTTGTAGTGGTGCCATATTCTTTCCATTTTGCTATAATGGATTTAATGGTGCTCCATGGGATATTCAAAGTTTGGGATAATTTTTTGGCATATCTAATCCCCCATCGGAGCCAGTTGTCTGCAATTTTGCCATTTTAAGTTGGGGCTTCCTTTTGCTCCAAATGATGGAGCTCAGCCACCCTTCAATCACCCTGATGACCCTGTTTGACATTAAAATAGGGATCATTTGCAGGGGGTAGAGCAGCCTGGGTAAAATATTCATTTTTATAAGAGCAATCCTACCCAGCCAAGATAGAGGAAGAGGGGCCAGCGGTCTAAGTCTGCCTTTATAGTGTCCAGGAGAGGAGGAAAGTTAGCACAAAACATCTTATCAAAAGAGGGTGTTATGGACACACCTAAATACTTAAAACCTGAAGGAGACCAGTGAAAAGGGAAGGGCTCTGCCAATATTGGGGGAGCTGTTAAAGTCCCTAGCGGCATAGCCTCTGACTTAGCAAAATCAATTTTATATCCTGAGAAAATGCTAAATGTAGTAATGGCCTGAATCAGGCTAGAAATAGAGGTCTGTGGTCTGGAAAGAAATATCAATACGTCGTCCGCATACAATGTTATTGTGTGCTCCCTCCCACCACCAACAACACCAGATATTTGAGCACACTGCTGAATTACTTGAGCCAGTGGTTCTATAGCAATATCGAAAAGCAATGGGCTTAGTGGATCACCCTGCCTATTTCCCCGGTGAAGTGGGAAATTGCTAGATCGGAGCCCATTCGTTATAACAGCTGCAGCTGGATTATTGTAAAGAACCCTGACCCAGCTAATAAAGTTATTACCTAGGCCAAACTTTTCTAATGTGTAAAATAAATATGACCACTTGACACAGTCAAATGCCTTCTCGGCATCGAGAGAAAGCACGAGGGCAGGGTACGTAGAGTGCTGTGAGAGATTGATCACATTAAGGAGCCTTCTAACATTATCACTAGAGTTATGACCTTTAATAAAAACAGTCTGGTCCCCATTGATAATGTGGGGGAACACTTTTTCTAGACGCATAGCTAAAATTTTTGAAAGCAATATTTGGTCTGAATTAAGTAGGGCTATAGGCCTGTAGGGGGTGCATTTGTCAGAGCATTTTCCCCTTTTAAGAATAAGGGAGATGTTAGTTTCCCTGAGTGACTGAGGCAGGATCCCATTTTGAAACAAATGATTGAATATAGCCAACAAGGGGTCCAAGAGAATGGTGCTGAACTCCTTATAAAACTCACACCCAAATCCATCTGGCCCAGGGGCCTTCCCTGAAGGCATAGACTTTAAAGATCTGATGACACGTTTTTGACATCTTTGGCGATGTTTTATACCATAAAAAGTAATTCCCGATGATCCATATATTAATTCACGAAGGCGCCTATTTTACAAGTTATGATAAAAAGCGCGACTATTTGGGCAAATTTGACGGGGCTGCAGCACCCAGGAGACGAATGAGGAGGAGGGGCTATATGACGTAATCGAAAGAATCTTCCTCCTCACTTACCAGTTTGTTGTTGATGCGACAGGTGTTCAGTTTGTCATTATTAGTATTATTATTATACATTATTATACATTAAAAAATCTCCTTCTCACCCCCGGCGGGGGGGTGGTATCCATGTCATCCTCAAGCTCGGGTCCTCTACCAGAGGCCTGGGAGTTTGAGGGTTCTGCGCAGTATCTTCGATGTTCCTAGGACTGCGCTCTTCTGGACTGAGGCTTCAGATGTTGTTCCTGGGATTTGCTGGAGCCACTCTCCCAGTTTGGGGGTTACTGCCCCAAGTGCCCCCACTACCACGGGGACCACGCAACCCTTGACCTTCCACATCCGTTCCAGCTGCTCTTTCAACCCTTGATACTTCTCAAGTTTCTCATGTTCCTTCTTCCTGATGTTGGCATCAGCTGGGATCACCACATCTATCACCACCACCCTCTTCTGCTCTTTGTCCACCACCACTATGTCCGGTTGGTTAGCCAGGATCTGTTTGTCAGTCTGGAAGCTGAAGTCCCACAGAACCTTGGCCCTGTTGTTCTCAGCTATATATATATATATATATATATATATATATATATATATATATATATATATATTATGCCTTCGCGTTGTGTTGCCGGCTTTTGCTCCAAAACCCACAAGGATGGGGTAAGTTTATTCAAGTTTCCCAGAGATCCCGAGGTGCATGCGAAGTGGGTGAAGCAAGTCAGGCGCATTCGTGACAAGTGGGAGCCCTCACCAACATCCGTCCTGTGCTCTGAACACTTCGATTTGGATTGTTTTGACGCCCTTCCCAGCTTAAAAGAATCTCTTGGGTGTGCAGTTCAGCAGAAACGTGTGTTACTACCATCAGCAGTGCCTACAGTATTCTGGAGGGGGTCTACTAGTAGCTATGCCGGATCCAGCAGTCGCCTGGATATTTTGCTTCATTCAAGGATAAAACTAAGAAGCCATAAACTAGAAGATGTGCCTGCCAATATTATCCTAAATGTATCATGGATCAGGCATAGTCGTAAGCTTATTATGTTAGCCGTTTGCATGCTCCATTAGGAACTATGTATTCAGTGTAGCATACAGCTTACATGATATAAGCAGTGTTTACACATGCAAGACAACAATACACAATATTAAAATATTGATTCCGTAACATTTTGAACAAATACGGGTTGACCTACCAATCCTTGTTATCCAACCTTGTGGTGTTCAATGCTGGGCTGTCTGCCTGTCCGCTGTCCATCTCGGAGTCGGAGTCAGATTGTTGCACAGTAACAGGTTCAAACGGTTGGATGCACCCATGTTCGTCATCACTAGATTCTTCCGATCTATCCCACTCACAACACAATTCTAGACTCCAAGAAGAGGAAGAGATAGCACTAGAGAGTTCACCGGCGTTTTCATGCGCCATTTCCATTGAGTAGAACCAGAGTAGAACAGCCAGTGAACCGCAGCGTGTTCTTCCGCTGACGTCACAGCATGGCCGCGAGCCACGGACCCAGTTTTCTTGCGCTGTGCAATTAAAAGTTGGATATTCGCGTAACAACAGCTTCTTTTCACGTAATTATAACAGAAATCTAACATGTTTGCCATGTTGTATAGTTTATTTAAGAAATTGCATTGAGTCATGTTCGTGTCATCAGATCGTTAAAGCAAGAAGAGCTTCCTCTTTTGTGATTGGGGCATTCAATAGCAATCTATGAGCCTCTGTAGCCTGTGGGAGCCTCAAGTCAGAGAAAAACAAATGCATGAGTTCTGGGGCATTGTCAGGCTGTTCAGACATATATAAATTTGAGTAAAATCAGGCAAATTCCTTGTTAATGGTTTTAGTGTCAAATGATCTGACACCCCCTGAATTTGTAATTGAAACAATTGTTTGTGAGTCTGCCCTTCTTTTAATGAGATTGGCAAGATATTTGCCAGGCTTATCACCAAATTCATACAGCCTCTGTCTGGAGAACTTAAGGGTATGTTCAGAGTCCTGAATTAACAGGGTCTTAAGCGCTGTACGTGAGGCTGTCAATTACTTCAGTAAATTTAGGCTGGGGGAAAAATATGTAGTTTTTCTCCAGGTCAGCCAACTTACATTCAAGGAGTTTAAGTCTTTCAGATTTGTGGCACCTTTTAGAAGTTATAAATGATGTAATCATGCCCCTAGAATAGGCTTTACATGTCTCCCATAAAACAGAAGGGTTGTCTATTGACTGCAAATTGATTGAATGAAATATCTTAAACTCTGATTTAAAGTAGGAGACAAATTTGTCATCTTTAAGAAAGGATGATTGAAATCTCCAATGCCGTGACAATGCCCGAGCCTGAGAGAGTGAACAAACCATAAACAAAGGGGCATGGTCAGATAAGAATATATTGCCAATGTTGCAGGAGGTAATCAGAAACATTTTTGATGAGGGGATAAAGAAATAATCGATTCTAGTATGAATTTTGTGGGGGGCAGAGAAGAAAGTGAATTCTGAATTCGTGGGGTGACGCTCTCTCCACACATCTGAATAGCCAAAATCGTTACATATAGACGTAAGCATCTGAGCCTGTTTGGATGGAAGGGAAGTACTAGGCAGAAGTTTATCTACAGAGGGATTCAGATGGCAATTAAAATCCCCACCCACAAACAAGTGTTCTGATGCCAATGTTGCAAACTCAGCAAATGTCTTAGAGAGAAAATCAGGGGAATAGCCTGGAGGGCAACAGAGATTCATAAGTGTCACCTCCGTACTTGAAAGGACCCCTTTAACAATTACATAGCAGCCCTGATTATCTTTGACACAATGAAGCGCCCCAAATGCCAAATTCTTATTGACCAGAATCAGAATCAGAAACACTTGTATTGCCAGGTATGTGGACACACACGAGGAATTTGACTCCGGTTCAAATACTCTCATAGTACAAAACAGATAAAAAAAGCGTATACACAAAACAAACAAACAAACAAGCAAACAACAACAAAAATAGGTGCATAGTGCAAAGTAATCCAAGTAAGTCAAGTATGGAATAGTTAAATAAATATAAAGTATACAGTGTGCACAGAATGACGGTATAAGTGTTCAGATATTTTACAAGTGATATTACTGATATATGAATCTGGATTTTAGCTGTTCATCACAGAAAGGATTTCCCTTTTGGTGCAATATGGTGCATAGTGCAAAGATGACGAGAGAGCGAAGTACCAAGGCAACCGTCCGTGGCGCCATCTTGGAACAACACCTCTGCTAAAGGAAGAATAAGATGTTGCAAAAACTTGTCCAACCCAACTTTTTTGTAATTTCTTAATATTATCTCCCTTTATATGGGTCTTCTGAAGAAAAGCTATAGAGACCTCTTTTGTCTTCAAAAATGATAACACAGCCATCCTGTTTGCTGGCTTATGGAGACCCCGAACATTCCAGGAGCAAAATTTAACTGTACTTAAATTAAACAAAGTCATAAGATTTGAATGAATTTACAAGCTGATAAGGAGATTTATATGTGAGGAATTGCAACCAAATTGTCAGCCTAGACCCAGGGGCCAAATCAAGTTTTTCCATTTTAAGTATCAAGTAATCAGTTTCATGAGAAACCCACATCAGTAAGAGGCTGGAGAAACAACACACACAAAAAGAAAACCCACCAATAAACCTATTATTTTTGTACCTTATAAATGTGTGTCCCGAGCAAAACACAGAACCACAACAAAACAAACCTATCAGTGTCTGCCTAAAGAACCAGAAGAAACTGAGGGTTTTTCCCCAAAGTGAAAGGGGCTTACCAACATCCTTCAAGTTCGCAACAAAGAGCGAAATAACAGTGCAATGAATAACTGTGCATAGCAATGAACGAATCCTCCTTACGATGTGATCAAAAAAAATTGAGGAGGAGAAGAAAAAAGAGTCCACATTATGAGGAACCGTGCCACCAGCAGAAAGAAAAGTTCACAGCATAATCTTGATAGCTAAGTAAATCCAGACAGTATATGTGGGAGAGGAGCTGTTTAGTCAAAAATATATTAAAACTGGACATCCAGAGTGAGATCCATCCGTCGGGAAACTAAGATCCTGGTAAAGAGTCCGGAAAGTCGTGTACCTGCTCCAGTGTAGTGAACCTCTTCTTGGAGCCTCCGTGGGGCACCTGCAGGATGGCTGGAAAAAGCATGGCATATGATATACCCCGGTCCCACAGTCACAGCTTCACTGTGTCAAATGCCTTGCGTTTCTTCATCAAAGACAAGGAGAAATCACTGTAGAATGAGAACCTGGATCTGTTGTAGGTTAAAGTGCCACCTTGGCTGGTCTGTTGTGCCGCTTCCATCACCCTCTGCTTATCTCTGAATGAATGAAAACGCAGCAACACCGATCTGGGTGATTTGTTCAGAGGCGGTTTTGGTGCTAGCGAGCGGTGTGCCCTCTCTAGCTTTATGTGGCCAGCTTTGGTAGTCAACTCGAGGAAGTGGGGCAGCCAAGTCTCGAAGAAATCCACCGGCTGACTGTGGATTTCAGTGTTTGGCTTGTTGGTCTGTGCCTTCTGCCAGACCAACAAGTCGAACATTAAAACGCCTGCTGTAGTTCTCTGCCATGTCCAAACTTTCAGAGAAAGCACTGACCTGCTTTTCCAACTCAGTTATCTGCGACTCATGCGCCGTGGCAGAAGTTTCAATAGCTGCAACACGGTCTTCAGCCTCGTTCAGCCATCGGCCAGCAGACTGTAGCTCCACCGAATGCTTGGTGATGGTCTCGGTGAAGGGACTGAGTTTCTCCTCGATCACTTTTACAATATTTGCAGTCATCAGGCTCAGGGCTTTTGCGAGGGCCGGGTCCAGCTCGTCAATCTCGGAGATATTAGATTCGGCCCAGTCACCATCTTATGTGCTTTCTTCAGGTGTGGGCGGGATGTCTGTTTTGTCCGTCTTCCTTTGGTTTCTGGCCATTTTATCAAAAGACTGCGGTCAAAGGTTTTCCAGAGACATAGCATGAAAGGTTCTTACAAAAAGAGGCACAAAAGTGAAATTATTGTCAGGATAAGCACATAATTAGAGCCGAGTGGCACAGAGCACCATCAAAAATGCACGGCTCACCTCGCAGCCATCACGTGACCCCTCTGAATAATTGTTAAATAATTGAAAATAAAGTAAAAAGAATGACAGAATGTACTTTTCTTCTTCCTCATGATCCCCAGAAAATTTATATTACGCAACTTGAGCATGTGACTTGTGGAATATTCCAAATAATTCTAACATAAATGCACTCTGCACAGTCTGCATTATACGATAAGTTATTCCACATTAAATAGGCTCCAGTGGCGCAATTGGTCAGCGCTTAGTACTTATACAGCAGTACAAGTGAAGCAATGCTGTGGTTGTGAGTTCAAGCCTCACCTGGAGCACAGCTTTTTAGAGCAGCCTACAATGTTACACCAAAGGAGAATTTTCAATGTAGCCAGAATCAGATAGAATCACCATGTCCGCTGATCAAGATGAAGCACTTATTGAAAGTGAGTGGGAAGGTAAATGAAGTTTATTGGAAAACGTGTCAGTTAGAATCTTTATACAGGGTGTTTCAAAAATTTTTTTAGATTATTTGAGATGTAAATATCCCAGAAACTACATAGTCTAGGCAAATGGAACTGAACAGGCTTAATGTTTAGCAATATAAGATTTATTCTTCAAAATTTGAATGAGAAATTCAAAGGTATGTGGAATCCACAAACGTTTTCACAAATTTTCAATATGCGCGCTGCCAGAGACACAGTACTGAACAAGGTGCAACTTGTAGGGTTTCATTCACAAATGTTTCCTCAGGACACACTAAACTGTCGTTGGAGGAATCTGGGTCTCCAGGCATGCACTTCTTGGGGTTTCGCAAGAGTTTTTCGCAAACCCGCTTGACCGTCTCTTCCAATGCTGGTGGTCATCCAGATCCTTTTGCCCTGCACAGACAGCCTTCCTCTTTGAACTTTTTGTGCCATGTCCAAATCTGCATTGCAGTTGGTGCATTTTTAGAGAATTCTCTCATAAATGCACAATGCACAGTCTACTTTATCTCATCTCATTATCTCTAGCCGCTTTATCCTTCTACAGGGTCGCAGGCAAGCTGGAGCCTATCCCAGCTGACTACGGGCGAAAGGCGGGGTACACCCTGGACAAGTCGCCAGGTCATCACAGGGCTGACACATAGACACAGACAACCATTCACACTCACATTCACACCTACAGTCAATTTAGAGTCACCAGTTAACCTAACCTGCATGTCTTTGGACTGTGGGGGAAATCGGAGCACCCGGAGGAAACCCACGCGGACACGGGGAGAACATGCAAACTCCACACAGAAAGGCCCTCGCCGGCCCCGGGGCTCGAACCCAGGACCTTCTTGCTGTGAGGCGACAGCGCTAACCACTACACCACCTTGCCGCCAGTCTACTTTATACGATATTTAAGTTAGTCCATGACATCGAGTCATACATGAGCTGATAGAAAAGAAAGGAGCTCCCACGTGGCTCCAGTGGTGCAATTGGTCAGCGCATGGTACTTATACAGCAGTACAAGTGAAGCAATGCTGAGGTTGTGAGTTCAAGCCTCACCTGGAGCACAGCCTACAATGTTACACCCAAGAGCAGCCTACAATGTTACACCCAAGGAGAATTTTCAATGTAGCCAGAATCAGATAGAATCACCATGTCCACTGATCAAGATGAAGCACTTATTGAAAGTTAGTGAAGTGACTGACTATGAAGGTAAATGAAGGTTATTGGAAAACGTGTCAGTTGGAATCATTATACAGGGTGTTTAAAAAAAATGTATATTATTTGAGATGTAAAGATCCCAGAAACTACATAGTCTAGGCAAATGAAATTGAACAAGCTTATTGTTGAGCAATATGAGATTTATTCCTCAAAATTTCACAAATTTTCAATATGCGCGCTGCCTGAGAAACAGCACTGAATGAGATGCAACTTGTAGGGTTTCATGCGCACATGTTTCCTCAGGACACACCAAACTGTCGTTGGAGGAATCTGGGTCTCCAGACTTGCTCTTCTTATGGACTTCTTGGGGCTTCACAGGAGTTTTTCGCGAACCCGCTCAACCGTCTCTTCCAATGCTGGTGGTTGTCCAGATCCTTTTGCCCTGTACAGACAGCCTTCATCTTTGAACTTTTTGTGCCGTGTCCAAATCTGCATTGCAGTTGATGCATTTTTAGAGAATTCTCTCATAAATGCATGCTGCACAGTCTTGTTCGACTGTGTTTGAGCATACTCTAACACACAAAACATCTTTTCCAATGAATGGCATTTCTATACCTAAAAAGATAAACACAAAAAACAAACATTAAATTTTGACCTGTTTCCACACAGGCTGTTAAAAATTGAGGCAAATTGAATGAAAATGGGCAAAGTTATTCGATTGCGAAATGATATCAATTTTTTTTAAACACCCTGTATATTCATTCGTCTTCAGGTTTGAGGTGGATCCAGAGTTGATCCCTGCACACAAAGCCTTAGTATGGCCAGGTTGTAGTTCAATATGCTAAAAATCCTATTTATATTTTAGGTGGATACTGAGCAAAACTGTTCACACCTCGTGGCAATTTTGGTCTACTCAAGCCACCAACCAGCATGTTTCTGGAAGGTGAGAGGAAAGCAGATCTCATACCAAATTAATAAAATTAACAAAACCCATCAGTGTTGTTTCAAGCAAACATCTTCCCAAGATCATAAAAATAATGAGACGACAGGCCTATAAGACAAAACAAAGCATAAATTTAAAAATATATCTTCTCACTTTAAGTGAGGGGTTTCTTTCTTGCCTTCTTTTTTGGAAAATCATCCACCTCTGTCTGTCTGTCCGTCCATCTTGTTCCTGTTCAGCATGCACTGCCACTGATTATGAAAGGTCAGGCTGGGACAATCATATCATATATATCATCATATTACAACATTATATAAATCACATGAATTTAATTTAAATAAAAATACATATGGATGGGGGGCGGCACGGTGGTGTAGTGGTTAGCGCTGTCGCCTCACAGCAAGAAGGTCCTGGGTTCGAGCCCCGGGGCCGGCGAGGGCCTTTCTGTGTGGAGTTTGCATGTTCTCCCCGTGTCCGCGTGGGTTTCCTCCGGGTGCTCCGGTTTCCCCCACAGTCCAAAGACATGCAGGTTAGGTTAACTGGTGACTCTAAATTGACCGTAGGTGTGAATGTGAGTGTGAATGGTTGTCTGTGTCTATGTGTCAGCCCTGTGATGACCTGGCGACTTGTCCAGGGTGTACCCCGCCTTTCGCCCGTAGTCAGCTGGGATAGGCTCCAGCTTGCCTGCGACCCTGTAGAAGGATAAAGCGGCTACAGATAATGAGATGAGATGAGACATATGGATGGTAATCCAGGCTTTCATGTGGGATCCTTCAAAGTCTTTCCTGCTCTGGTCCTGTGGGCTGGACAGTGCTGACCTGGTGATCTCATCTCATCTCATTATCTCCAGCCGCTTTATCCTGTTCTACAGGGTCACAGGCAAGCTGGAGTCTATCCCAGCTGACTACGGGCGAAAGGCGGGGTACACCCTGGACAAGTCGCCAGGTCATCACAGGGCTGACACATAGACACAGACAACCATTCACACTCATGGTCAATTTAGAGTCACCAGTTAACCTAACTTGCATGTCTTTGGGGGAAACCGGAGCACCCGGAGGAAACCCATGCGGACACGGGGAGAACATGCAAACTCTGCACAGAAAGGCCCTCACTGGCCACGGGGCTTGAACCCAGACCTTCTTGCTGTGAGGCGACAGCGCTGACCACTACACCACCCACCCTGCACTTATCAAGAACAATAAATACACCAAACAGATAAACTAATTAGGGGTAAGGGAGAGTGCAGACAAACCAAGAGTATATGTATGTGTGGTTGTATATCTGTACATATGCATATATATTATATAGACAAGAGTGTTTTACTGGAAAATACGCCAATTGTACAGTATCTTGCAAAAGTATTCATCCCCCTTGGCGTTTGTCCTGTTTTGTCGCATTACAAGCTGGAATTAAAATGGATTTTTGGAGGGTTCACACCATTTGATTTACACAACATGCCTACCACTTTAAAGGTGCAAATTGTTGTTTTATTGTGACACAAACAAGAATTAAGATGAAAAAACAGAAATCTAGAGTTTGCATAGGTATTCACCCCCTTCTGTATGAATCCCCGAAATAAGAACTGGTCCAACCAATTCACTTCATAAGTCACAAAAGTAGTGGCTACAGTGTGGTGGTGTAGTACAGTGGTGGTAGTATTATGGCTGCTGGGACCCTTTTCTCGATTACCGACAGCAGCTCGATGTGGATGTGCATGTAAACATACTGAATGTTACTCATACCAAAGGAGAATTTTCAGTCAGTACGTTTACATGCACATCCAAATCGAGCTGCTGTCGGTAATTGAGCAAAGGGTCCCAGCAGGGGTGCCAGAGAAATCCAATCCTACATGCACACAAGGAAATCGAGCTATTGTGTGAGGTACATTGTGCACCCGAGCCACAGGTGGCGCTACACGCCCCATCGTGTTGGTACACTTCCGGTTGTCGTCATGAAGAAGAGCTATTCAAGAGTGTAAGCAAATTTATCAGTTCCGTGTTCTCCATTGCGCGTTTTTCTCCCGTCCATGAATTTTAATATATTCAACTCCTTAAGCTGAATGAGCATGAACTCTGTCTCCTCATTGCTCCAGAAATGCACGTTTCTGCTCGCCATTTTCTCTTCTTCGTTTGTTCCTCCTG
Organism: Neoarius graeffei; assembly: GCF_027579695.1. NCBI lineage: Eukaryota > Metazoa > Chordata > Actinopteri > Siluriformes > Ariidae > Neoarius > Neoarius graeffei. The sequence goes on along the minus strand of NC_083583.1, from coordinate 14,418,240 downwards.
ACCTCTTCTGCTGCTCGCTACTACTGTTGTCATGCCGACCGAGGCTGTCGTGTTTCCCGCTTGTGGTCTCGTCACTCGTCACTTCCGGAAGGGGCAGTGCTGAAGTAAGTAGCTCGACTACATAGCTCGATAGGGTATACATGCACTAAGTAGCTCGGCAAAAATTGCATAATCTAGGTCGTGTAGCTCGATTACGAGAAATCAAGTTCGGTTCAATTTCAGCCTAGCTAAGGTGTTTCCATGGCATTTACAGTGGTGCTTGAAAGTTTGTGAACCCTTTAGAATTTTCTATATTTCTGCATAAATATGACCTAAAACATCATCAGATTTTCCCACAAGTCCTAAAAGTAGATAAAGAGAACCCAGTTAAACAAATGAGACAAAAATATTGTACTTGGTCATTTATTTATTGAGGAAAATGATCCAATATTACATATCTGCGAGTGGCAAAAGTATGTGAACCTCTAGGATTAGCAGTTAATTTGAAGGTGAAATTAGAGTCAGGTGTTTTCAATCAATGGGATGACAATCAGGTGTGAGTGGGCACCCTGTTTTATTTAAAGAACAGGGATCTATCAAAGTCTCATCTTCACAACACATGTTTGTGGAAGTGCATCATGGCACGAACAAAGAAGATTTCTGAGGACCTCAGAAAAAGCGTAGTTGATGCTCATCAGGCTGGAAAAGGTTACAAAACCATCTCTAAAGAGTTTGGACTCCACCAATCCGCAGTCAGACAGATTGTGTACAAATGGAGGAAATTCAAGACCATTGTTACCCTCCCCAGGAGAAATCACTGTAGAATGAGAACCTGGATCTGTTGTAGGTTAAAGTGCCATCTTGGCTGGCCTGTTGTGCCGCTTCCATCACCCTCTGCTTATCTCTGAATGAATGAAAATGCAGCAACACCGATCTGGGTGATTTGTTCAGAGGCGGTTTTGGTGCTAGCGAGCGGTGTGCCCTCTCTAGATTTATGTGGCCAGCTTTGGTAGTCAACTCGAGGAAGTGGGGCAGCCAAGTCTTGAAGAAATCCACCGGCTGACTGTGGATTTCAATGTTTGGCTTGTTGGTCTGTGCCTTCTGCCAGACCAACAAGTCGAACATTAAAACGCCTGCTGTAGTTCTCTGCCATGTCCAAACTTTCAGAGAAAGCACTGACCTGCTTCTCCAACTCAGTTATCTGCAGCTCATGCGCCGTGGCAGAAGTTTCAATAGCTGCAACATGGTCTTCAGCCTCGTTCAGCCATCGGCCAGCAGACTGTAGCTCCACCGAATGCTTGTTGATGGTCTCGGTGAGGGGACTGAGTTTCTCCTCGATTACTTTTACAATATTTGCAGTCATCAGGCTCAGGGCTTTTGCGAGGGCCGGGTCCAGCTCGTCAATCTCGGAGATATTAGATTCGGCCCAGTCACCATCTTATGTGCTTTCTTCAGGTGTGGGCGGGATGTCTGTTTTGTCCGTCTTCCTTTGGTTTCTGGCCATTTTATCAAAAGACTGCGGTCAAAGGTTTTCCAGAGACATAGCATGAAAGGTTCTTACAAAAAGAGGCACAAAAGTGCAATTATCATCAGGATAAGCACATAATTAGAGCCGAGTGGCACAGAGCACCATCAAAAATGCACGGCTCACCTCGCAGCCATCACGTGACCCCTCTGAATAATTGTTAAATAATTGAAAATAAAGTAAAAAGAATGACAGAATGTACTTTTCTTCTTCCTCATGATCCCCAGAAAATTTATATTATGCAACTTGAGCATGTGACTTGTGGAATATTCCAAACAATTCTAACATAGCTCCGGTTTCCCCCACAGTCCAAAGACATGCAGGTTAGGTTAACTGGTGACTCTAAATTGACCGTAGGTGTGAGTGTGAATGGTTGTCTGTGTCTATGTGTCAGCCCTGTGATGACCTGGCGACTTGTCCAGGGTGTACCCCGCCTTTCGCCCGTAGTCAGCTGGGATAGGCTCCAGCTTGCCTGCGACCCTGTAGAAGGATAAAGCGGCTAGAGATAATGTGATGTGTGTGATGTGATAATTCTAACATAAATGCACTCTGCACAATCTGTATTATACGAGAAGTTATTCCACAAGATTGAGTTGTACGTGAGCTGATAGAAACAACCAGTACCCTATGTGGCTCCAGTGGCGCAATTGGTCAGCGCATAGTACTTATACAGCAGTACAAGTGAAGCAATGCTGAGGTTGTGAGTTCAAGCCTCACCTGGAGCACAGCTTTTAAGAGCAGCCTACAATGTTACACCAAAGGAGAATTTTCAGTGTTGCCAGAATCAGATAGAATCACCATGTCCACTGATCAAGATGAAGCACTTATTGAAAGTGAGTGGGAAGGTAAATGAAGGTTATTGGAAAACGTGTCAGTTGGAATCTTTATACAGGGTGTTTCAAACATTTTTTAGATTATTTGAGATGTAAATATCCCAGAAACTACATAGTCTAGGCAAATGGAACTGAACAGGCTTAATGTTTAGCGATATAAGATTTATTCTTCAAAATTTGAATGAGAAATTCAAAGGTATGTGGAATCCACGAACGTTTTCACAAATTTTCAATGTGTGCGTCGCCAGAGACACAGTACTGAACAAGGTGCAACTTGTAGGGTTTCATTCACAAATGTTTCCTCAGGACACACTAAACCATTGTTGGAGGAATCTGGGTCTCCAGGCATGCACTTCTTGGGGTTTCGCAAGAGTTTTTTGCAAACCCGCTCGACCGTCTCTTCCAATGCTGGTGGTCATCCAGATCCTTTTGCCCTGCACAGACAGCCTTCCTCTTTGAACTTTTTGTGCCATGTCCAAATCTGCATTGCAGTTGGTGGATTTTTAGAGAATTCTCTCATAAACGCACGCTGCACAGTCTACATTATACAATATTTAAGTTAGTCCATGAAATCGAGTCGTACATGAGCTGATAGAAAAGAAAGGCATTCACATGTAGCTCCAGTGGCGCAATTGGTCAGCGTGTGGTACTTATACAGCAGTACAAGTGAAGCAATGCTGAGGTTGTGAGTTCAAGCCTCACCTGGAGCACAGCTTTTAAGAGCAGCCTACAATGTTACACCAAAGGAGAATTTTCAGTGTTGCCAGAATCAGATAGAATCACCATGCCCGCTGATCAAGATGAAGCACTTATTGAAAGTTAGTGAAGTGACTGAGTGGGAAGGTGAATGAAGTTTATTGGAAAACGTGTCAGTTGGAATCATTATACAGGGTGTTTAAAAATTTTTTTATATTATTTGAGATGTAAAGATCCCAGAAACTACATAGTCTAGGCAAATGAAATTGAACAAGCTTATTGTTGAGCAATATGAGATTTATTCCTCAAAATTTTACAAATTTTCAATATGCGCGCTGCCTGAGAAACAGCACTGAATGAGATGCAACTTGTAGGGTTTCGTGCACACACGTTTCCTCAGGACACACCAAACTGTCATTGGAGGAATCTGGGTCTCCAGACTTGCTCTTCTTATGGACTTCTTGGGGCTTCACAGGAGTTTTTCGCGAACCCGCTCAACCGTCTCTTCCAATGCTGGTGGTTGTCCAGATCCTTTTGCCCTGTACAGACAGCCTTCATCTTTGAACTTTTTGTGCCGTGTCCAAATCTGCATTGCAGTTGATGCATTTTTAGAGAATTCTCTCATAAATGCATGCTGCACAGTCTTGTTCGACTGTGTTTGAGCATACTCTAACACACAAAACATCTTTTCCAATGAATGGCATTTCTATACCTAAAAAGATAAATACAAAAAACAAGCATTAAATTTTGACCTGTTTCCACACAGGCTCTTAAAAATTGAGGTAAATTGAATGAAAATGGGCAAAGTTATTCGATTGCGAAATGATATCAAATTTTTTTTGAAACACCCTGTATATTCATTTGTCGTCAGGTTTGAGGTGGATCCAGAGTTGATCCCTGCACACAAAGCCTCAGTATGGCCAGGTTGTAGTTCAATATGCTAAAAATCCTTGTTATAGTTGAGGTGGATCCTGAGAAAACTGTTCACACCTCGTGGCAATTTTGGTCTACTCAAGCCACCAACCAGCATGTTTCTGGAAGGTGAGAGGAAAGCAGATCTCATACCAAATTAATAAAATTAACAAAACCCATCAGTGTTGTTTCAAGCAAACATCTTCCCAAGATCATAAAAATAACGAGACTACAGGCCTATAAGACAAAACAGAGCATAAATTTAAAAATATACGGTATCTTCTCACTTTAAGTGAGGGGTTTCTTTCTTGCCTTCTTTTTTGGAAAATCATCCACCTCTGTATGTCTGTCTGTCTGTCTGTCCATCTTGTTCCTGTTCAGCATGCACTGCCACTGATTATGAAAGGTCAGGCTGGGACAATCATATCATATATATCATCATATTACAACATTATATAAATCACATGAATTTAATTTAAATAAAAATACATATGGATGGTAATCCAGGCTTTCGTGTGGGATCCTTCAAAGTCTTTCCTGCTCTGGTCCTGCAGGCTGGACAGTGCTGACCTGGTGATCTCATCTCATCTCATTATCTCCAGCCGCTTTATCCTGTTCTACAGGGTCACAGGCAAGCTGGAGTCTATCCCAGCTGACTATGGGCAAAAGGCAGGGTACACCCTGGACAAGTCGCCAGGTCATCACAGGGCTGACACATAGACAACCATTCACACTCATGGTCAATTTAGAGTCACCAGTTAACCTAACTTGCATGTCTTTGGGGGAAACCGGAGCACCCAGAGGAAACCCATGCGGACACGGGGAGAACATGCAAACTCTGCACAGAAAGGCCCTCACTGGCCACGGGGCTTGAACCCAGACCTTCTTGCTGTGAGGCGACAGCGCTGACCACTACACCACCGTGCCACCCACCCTGCACTTATCAAGAACAATAAATACACCAAACAGATAATCTAATTAGGGGTAAGGGAGAGTGCAGACAAACCAAGAGTATATGTATATGTGTGGTTGTATATCTGTACATATGCATATATATTATATAGACAAGAGTGTTTTACTGGAAAATACGCCAATTGTACAGTGTCTTGCAAAACTATTCATCCCCCTTGGCGTTTGTCCTGTTTTGTCGCATTACAAGCTGGAATTAAAATGGATTTTTGGAGGGTTCACACCATTTGATTTACACAATATGCCTACCACTTTAAAGGTGCAAATTGTTGTTTTATTGTGACACAAACAAGAAATAAGATGAAAAAACAGAAATCTAGAGTTTGTATAGGTATTCACCCCCTTCTGTATGAATCCCCGAAATAAGAACTGGTCCAACCAATTCACTTCATAAGTCACAAAAGTAGTGGCTACAGTGTGGTGGTGTAGTACAGTGGTGGTAGTATTATGGCTGCTGGGACCCTTTTCTCGATTACTGACAGCAGCTCGATGTGGATGTGCATGTAAACATACTGAATGTTACTCACTCATACCAACAGAGAATTTTCAGTCAGTACGTTTACATGCACATCCAAATCGAGCTGCTGTCGGTAATTGAGCAAAGGGTCCCAGCAGGGGTGCCAGAGAAATCCAATCCTACATGCACACAAGGAAATCGAGCTATTGTGTGAGGTACATTGTGCACCCGAGCCACAGGTGGTGCTACACGCCCCATCGTGTTGGTACACTTCCGGTTGTCGTCATGAAGAAGAGCTATTCAAGAGTGTAAGCAAATTTATCAGTTCCGTGTTCTCCATTGCGCGTTTTTCTCCCGTCCATGAATTTTAATATATTCAACTCCTTAAGCTGAATGAGCATGAACTCTGTCTCCTCATTGCTCCAGAAATGCACGTTTCTGCTCGCCATTTTCTCTTCTTCGTTTGTTCCTCCTGACCTCTTCTGCTGCTCGCTACTACTGTTGTCATGCCGACCGAGGCTGTCGTGTTTCCCGCTTGTGGTCTCGTCACTCATCACTTCCGGAAGGGGCAGTGCTGAAGTAAGTAGCTCGACTACATAGCTCGATAGGGTTTACATGCACTAAGTAGCTCGGCAAAAATTGCATAATCTATGTCGTGTAGCTCGATTACGAGAAATCAAGTTCGGTTCAATTTCAGCCTAGCTAAGGTGTTTCCATGGCATTTACAGTGGTGCTTGAAAGTTTGTGAACCCTTTAGAATTTTCTATATTTCTGCATAAATATGACCTAAAACATCATCAGATTTTCCCACAAGTCCTAAAAGTAGATAAAGAGAACCCAGTTAAACAAATGAGACAAAAATATTGTACTTGGTCATTTATTTATTGAGGAAAATGATCCAATATTACATATCTGCGAGTGGCAAAAGTATGTGAACCTCTAGGATTAGCAGTTAATTTGAAGGTGAAATTAGAGTCAGGTGTTTTCAATCAATGGGATGACAATCAGGTGTGAGTGGGCACCCTGTTTTATTTAAAGAACAGGGATCTATCAAAGTCTGATCTTCACAACACATGTTTGTGGAAGTGCATCATGGCACGAACAAAGAAGATTTCTGAGGACCTCAGAAAAAGCGTAGTTGATGCTCATCAGGCTGGAAAAGGTTACAAAACCATCTCTAAAGAGTTTGGACTCCACCAATCCGCAGTCAGACAGATTGTGTACAAATGGAGGAAATTCAAGACCATTGTTACCCTCCCCAGGAGTGGTTGACCAACAAAGATCATTCCAAGAGCAAGGTGTGTAATAGTCAGCGAGGTCACAAAAGACCCCAGGGTAACTTCTAAGCAACTGAAGGGCTCTCTCACACTGGCTAATGTTAATGTTCATGAGTCCACCATCAGGAGAACACTGAGCAACAATGGTGTGCATGGCAGGGTTGCAAGGAGAAAGCCACTACTCTCCAAAAAGAACATTGCTGCTCATCTGCAGTTTGCTAAAGATCATGTGGACAAGCCAGAAGGCTATTGGAAAAATGCTTTGTGGACAGATGAGTCCAAAATAGAACTTTTTGGTTTAAATGAGAAGCGTTATGTTTGGAGAAAGGAAAACACTGCATTCCAGCATAAGAACCTTATCCCATCTGTGAAACATGGTGGTGGTAGTATCATGGTTTGGGCCTGTTTTGCTGCATCTGGGCCAGGACGGCTCACTGTCATTGATGGAACAATGAATTCTGAATGATACCAACGAATCCTAAAGGAAAATGTCAGGACATCTGTCCATGTACTGAATCTCAAGAGAAGGTGGATCATGCAGCAAGACAACGACCCTAAGCACACAAGTCGTTCTACCAAAGAATGGTTAAAGAAGAATAAAGTTAATGTTTTGGAATGGCCAAGTCAAAGTCCTGACCTTAATCCAATCAAAATGTTGTGGAAGGACCTGAAGCGAGCAGTTCATGTAAGGAAACCCACCAACATCCCAGAGTTGAAGTTGTTCTGTACAGAGGAATGGGCTAAAATTCCTCCAAGCCGGTGTGCAGGACTGATTAACAGTTACCGGAAACATTTAGTTACAGTTATTGCTGCACAAGGGGATCACACCAGATACTGAAAGCAAAGGTTCACATACTTTTGCCACATATAGACGTGTAATGTTGGATCATTTTCCTCAATAAATAAATGACCAAGTAAAATATTTTTGTCTCATTTGTTTAACTGGGTTCTCTTTATTTACTTTTAGGACTTGTGTAAAAATCTGATGTTGATTTAGGCCATATTTATGCAGAAATACAGAAAATTCTAAAGGGTTCACATACTTTCAAGCACCACTGTAGAACTTCGATTTCAGTCGAGCAACGGCAGAAATTTGATTTTCTCTATGTGCATGTAAACGCACTGAGTGTTGCTCAAATCAGATAGAATCACCATGTCTGCTGAGCAAGATGAAGCCCTTACTGAAAGTGAGTGAAGTGACTGAGTGGGAAGGTAAATAAAGGTTATTGGAAGTCATGTGAGTTGGAATCATCATACAGAGTTCTAAAAATTTTTTATATTATTTGAGCTGTAAATATCCCAGAAAATACATAGTCTAGGCAAATGAAACTGAACAGGCTTAATGTTGAGCAATATGAGATTTATTTCTCAAAATTAGAATGAGAAATTCAAAGGTATGTGGAATCCATGAACAATTTCACAAATTTTCAATATCCGCACTGCCTGAGATACGGCACTGAATGAGGTGCAACTTGTAGGGTTTCATTCGCAAACGTTTCCTCAGGACACGCCAAACTATCGTTAGAGGAATCTGGGTCTCCAGGCTTGCTCTTCTTATGGACTGCTTGGGGCTTTGCAAGAGTTTTTCATGAACCCGCTCAACTGTCTCTTCCAATGCTGGTGGTCATCCAGATCCTTTTGCCCTGCACAGACAGCCTTCCTCTTTGAACTTTTTGTGCCATGTCCAAATCTGCATCGAAGTTGATGCATTTTTAAAATACTTCTCTTATAAATGCACTCTGCACAGTCTACGTTATACGATATTTAACAGTTATTCCACAAAATCGAGTCGTACATGAGCTGATAGAAAAGAAAAAGAGCCCCAGTGGTGCAATTGGCCAGTGTGTGGTACTTATAAAGCAGTACAAGTAAAGCAATGCTGTAGTTGTGAGTTCAAGCCTCACCTGGAGAGCAGCTTACAATGTTACTCACATCAAAGGAGAATTTTCAGCATAGCCAGAATCAGATTGAATCACTATGTCTGCTGATCAAGATGAAGCACTTATTGAACGTGAGTGAAGTAACTGAGTGGGAAAGTAAATGAAGTTGTTGGGGTCATTATACAGGGTGTTTCAAAAAAAAAAAAATTGAGATGTAAATATTCCAGAAACTACATAGTCTAGGCAAATGAAATTGTGTTATAAACGCAGTATGTTTAGGGTCATTGTTCTGCTGTAACGTGAACCTCATCCCAGTCTCAAAGCTCTGGCCAACTCAAACAGGTTTTCCTCCAGAATTGCCTTGTATTTAGTGCCATCCATCTTTCCTTCAGTCCTGACCAGCTTTCCTGTGCAAATGAAAAACATCCCCACAGCATGATGCTACCATGCTTCACTGCAGGAATGGTGTTCTCAGCGTGATGGGAAGGGTTGGGTTTGCACCACATATGGTATTTCCCATGATGGCCAAAAAGTTCAGTCTTAGGCCCAATCCCAATTCTAATTTCTACCCCTTCCCCTCCGCCTTCCCCTCCGCCTTCCCCTTGGCCCTTCCCCTTGAAACTGAGCTACAAGGGATAGGGCTTGAAATTCAACCCTTACGTATTGGGATAGCCCTTCAACGATTGCATACGTCATCGCGTACCTCCGTCAGCGTTTACGTTAGCAAAACGCGACGCGTCATTGGCTGCGACCAGCCGCTACAGTCAGAGCCAGAACAGAAATCTCTGCTGGCAGGGTGTGATTTGTTAACTAACACCACTGAATGGGATATCTTTGGCGCTTCGTGCACCACATCCGACAGAATGAGGTGTCAGAACACTCATGTAAACAATAAAAGCGAGAATAACAGAACAAAACGTATGCAGTCAAGCAACCGAAAACAATACTCACTCCCAAAGCTTTTTAGCAGCAGCTTGGATTTCAGAAATCGCTGCTCATTCTCAGCTCGAAAGCGAATCAAGCGGCGTGTTTCCTCTGGATAACAACTTAAAACACGTAAATAATGGAGAAAATACATTTATGACAATCTTTCGCTGTGGGAACCGCCATCTTTCTGAAATCCGCATGAAATCTCGCTGAAATCCGCATGGCATTGTGGGAAATCACTCAAACCCCTTCGTTTGGAGTCAGCTCCAGGAAAATCTCCGTTTGGAGGGGTACAGAAGCCCTCCCCCTTCCCCTACCCCTCCGCGTTAACTGGGATTGGGATACCCCTACCCCTTCACGTGAACGCGCAAAATGGAGGGGAAGGGCCAAGGGGTTGGTCCAAGGGGTGAAATGGGATTCGGCCTTAGTCTCATCTAACCAGAGAATCTTCTTCCATGTGTTTGGGGAGTCTGCCACATGCTGTTGGTCAAACTCCAAATGTGTTTTCTTATTTTTTTTTCTTGATGCAATGGTCTTTTTCTGGCCACTCTTCCATAAAGCCCCGTTCTGTGGAGTGTATGGCTTAAAGTGGTCCTATGGACAGATCCTCCCATCTCCACTGTGGATCTTTGCAGCTCCTTCAGTGTTATCTTTGATGTCTTTGTTGCAGTTTCTGATTAATGCCCTCCTTGCCCAGGCTGTGAGTTTTGGTGGGTGGCTTTCTCTTGTGAGGTTTGTAGTGGTGCCATATTCTTTCCATTTTGCTATAATGGATTTAAGGGTGCTCCATGGGATATTCAAAGTTTGGGATAAATTTTTTGGCATATCTAATCCCCCGGGCGGCACGGTGGTGTAGTGGTTAGCGCTGTCGCCTCACAGCAAGAAGGTCCGGGTTCGAGCCCCGTGGCCGGCGAGGGCCTTTCTGTGCGGAGTTTGCATGTTCTCCCCGTGTCCGCATGGGTTTCCTCTGGGTGCTCCGGTTTCCCCCACAGTCCAAAGACATGCAGGTTAGGTTAACTGGTGACTCTAAATTGACCGTAGGTGTGAATGGTTGTCTGTGTCTATGTGTCAGGCCTGTGATGACCTGGCGACTTGTCCAGGGTGTACCCTGCCTTTCGCCCGTAGTCAGCTGGGATAGGCTCCAGCTTGCCTGTGACCCTGTAGAACAGGATAAAGCAGCTAGAGATGATGAGATGAGATCTAATCCCCCATCGGAGCCAGTTGTCTGCAATTTTGCCATTTTAAGTTGGGGCTTCCTTTTGCTCCAAATGAAGGAGCTCAGCCACCCTTCAATCACCCTGATGACCCTGTTTGACATTAAAATAGGGATCATTTGCAGGGGTTAGAGCAGCCTGGGTAAAATATTCATTTTTATAAGAGCAATCCTACCCAGCCAAGATAGAGGAAGAGGGTCCAGCGGTCTAAGTCCGCCTTTATAGTGTCCAGGAGAGGAGGAAAGTTAGCACAAAACATCTTATCAAAAGAGGGTGTTATGGACACACCTAAATACTTAAAACCTGAAGGAGACCAGTGAAAAGGGAAGGGCTCTGCCAATATTGGGAGAGCTGTTAAAGTCCCTAGCGGCATAGCCTCTGACTTAGCAAAATCAATTTTATATCCTGAGAAAACGCCAAATGTAGTAATGGCCTGAATCAGGCTAGGAATAGAGGTCTGCGGTCTGGAAAGAAATATCAATACGTCGTCCGCGTACAATGTTATTTTGTGCTCCCTCCCACCACCAACAACACCAGATATTTGAGCACACTGCTGAATTACTTGAGCCAGTGGTTCTATAGCAATATCAAAAAGCAATGGGCTTAGTGGATCACCCTGCCTATTTCCCCGGTGAAGTGGGAAATTGCTAGATCGGAGCCCATTCGTCATAACAGCTGCAGCTGGATTATTGTAAAGAACCCTGACCCAGCTAATAAAGTTATTACCTACGTAGGCCAAACTTTTCTAATGTGTAAAATAAATACGACCACTCGACACAGTCAAATGCTTTCTCGGCATCAAGAGAAAGCACGAGGGCAGGGTACGTAGAGTGCTGTGAGAGATTGATCACTTTAAGGAGCCTTCTAACATTATCACTAGAGTTATGACCTTTAATAAAACCGGTCAGGTCTCCATTGATAATGTGGGGGAACACTTTTTCTAGACGCATAGCTAAAATTTTTGAAAGCAATATTTGGTCTGAATTAAGTAGGGCTATAGGCCTGAAGAGGTGCATTTGTCAGGGCATTTTCCCTTTTTAAGAATAAGGGAGATGTTAGCTTCCCTGAGTGACTGAGGCAGGATCCCATTTTGAAACAAATGATTGAATATAGCCAACAAGGGGTCCAAGAGAATGGTGCTGAACTCCTTATAAAACTCACACCCAAATCCATCTGGCCCAGGGGCCTTCCCTGAAGGCATAGACTTTAAAGCAAGAAGAGCTTCCTCTTTTGTGATTGGGGCATTCAATAGCAATCTCTGAGCCTCTGTAGCCTGTGGGAGCCTCAAATCAGAGAAAAACAAATGCATGAGTTCTGGGGCATTGTCAGGCTGTTCAGACATATTTAAATTTGAGTAAAATCAGGCAAATTCCTTGTTAATGGTTTTAGTGTCAAATGATCTGACACCCCCTGAATTTGTAATTGAAACAATTGTTTGTGAGTCTGCCCTTCTTTTAACGAGATTGGCAAGATATTTGCCAGGCTTATCACCAAATTCATACAGCCTCTGTCTGGAGAACTTAAGGGTATGTTCAGAGTCCTGAATTAACAGGGTCTTAAGCGCTGTACGTGAGGCTGTCAATTACTTCAGTAAATTTAGGCTGGGGGAAAAATATGTAGTTTTTCTCCAGGTCAGCCAACTTACATTCAAGGAGTTTAAGTCTTTCAGATTTGTGGCACCTTTTAGAAGTTATAAATGATGTAATCATGCTCCTAGAATAGGCTTTACATGTCTCCCATAAAACAGAAGGGTTGTCTATTGACTGCAAATTGATTGAATAAAATATCTTAAACTCCGATTTAAAGTAGGAGACAAATTTGTCATCTTTAAGAAAGGATGATTGAAATCTCCAATGCCGTGACAATGCCCGAGCCTGAGAGAGTGAACAAACCATAAACAAAGGGGCATGGTCAGATAAGAATATATTGCCAATGTTGCAGGAGGTAATCAGAAACATTTTTGATGAGGGGATAAAGAAATAATCGATTCTAGTATGAATTTTGTGGGGGGCAGAGAAGAAAGTAAATTCTGAATTCGTGGGGTGAAGCTCTCTCCACACATCTGAATAGCCAAAATCGTTACATATAGACGTAAGCATCTGAGCCTGTTTGGATGGAAGGGAAGTACTGGGCAGAAGTTTATCTACAGAGGGATTCAGATGGCAATTAAAATCCCCACCCACAAACGAGTGTTCTGATGCCAATGTTGCAAACTCAGCAAATGTCTTAGAGAGAAAATCAGGGGAATAGCCTGGAGGGCAACAGAGATTCATAAGTGTCACCTCCGTACTTGAAAGGACCCCTTTAACAATTACATAGCAGCCCTGATTATCTTTGACACAATGAAGCGCCCCAAATGCCAAATTCTTATTGACCAGAATCAGAAACACTTTTATTGCCAGGTATGTGGACACACACGAGGAATTTGACTCCGGTTCACTTAGCTCTCATAGTACAAAACAGATAAAAAAGCGTATACACAAAACAAACAAACAAGCAAACAACAACAACAACAAAAATAGGTGCATAGTGCAAAGTAATCCAGGTAAGTCAAGTATGGAATAGTTAAATAAATATAAAGTATACAGTGTGCGCAGAATGATGGTATAAGTGTTCAGATATTTTACAAGTGATATTACTGATATATGAATCTGGATTTTAGCTGTTCATCACAGAAAGGATTTCCCTTTTGGTGCAATATGGTGCATAGTGCAAAGATGACGAGAGAGCGAAGTACCAAGGCAACCGTCCGTGGCGCCATCTTGGAACAACACCTCTGCTAAAGGAAGAATAAGATGTTGCAAAAACTTGTCCAACCCAACTTTTTTGTAATTTCTTAATATTATCTCCCTTTATATGGGTCTTCTGAAGAAAAGCTATAGAAACCTCTTTTGTCTTCAAAAATGATAACACAGCCATCCTGTTTGCTGGCTTATGGAGACCCCGAACATTCCAGGAGCAAAATTTAACTGTACTTAAATTAAACAAAGTCATAAGATTTGAATGAATTTACAAGCTGATAAGGAGATTTATATGTGAGGAATTGCAACCAAATTGTCAGCCTAGACCCAGGGGCCAAATCAAGTTTTTCCATTTTAAGTATCAAGTAATCAGTTTCATGAGAAACCCACATCAGTAAGAGGCTGGAGAAACAACACACACAAAAAGAAAACCCACCAATAAACCTATTATTTTTGTACCTTATAAATGTGTGTCCCGAGCAAAACACAGAACCACAACAAAACAAACCTATCAGTGTCTGCCTAAAGAACCAGAAGAAACTGAGGGTTTTTCCCCAAAGTGAAAGGGGCTTACCAACATCCTTCAAGTTCGCAACAAAGAGCGAAATAACAGTGCAATGAATAACTGTGCATAGCAATGAACGAATCCTCCTTACGATGTGATAAAAAAAAATTGAGGAGGAGAAGAAAAAAGAGTCCACATTGTGAGGAACCGCGCCACCAGCAGAAAGAAAAGTTCACAGCATAATCTTGATAGCTAAGTAAATCCAGACAGTATATGTGGGAGAGGAGCTGTTTAGTCAAAAATATATTAAAACTGGACATCCAGAGTGAGATCCATCCGTCGGGAAACTAAGATCCCGGTAGAGAGTCCGGAAAGTCGTGTACCTGCTCCAGTGTAGTGAACCTCTTCTTGGAGCCTCCGTGGGGCACTTGCAGGATGGCTGGAAAAAGCATGGTATATGATATACCCCGGTCCCACAGTCACAGCTTCACTGTGTCAAATGCCTTGCGTTTCTTCATCACAGACAAGGAGAAATCACTGTAGAATGAGAACCTGGATCTGTTGTAGGTTAAAGTGCCACCTTGGCTGGCCTGTTGTGCCGCTTCCATCACCCTCTGCTTATCTCTGAATGAATGAAAACGCAGCAACACCGATCTGGGTGATTTGTTCAGAGGCGGTTTTGGTGCTAGCGAGCGGTGTGCCCTCTCTAGCTTTATGTGGCCAGCTTTGGTAGTCAACTCGAGGAAGTGGGGCAGCCAAGTCTCGAAGAAATCCACCGGCTGACTGTGGATTTCAATGTTTGGCTTGTTGGTCTGTGCCTTCTGCCAGACCAACAAGTCGAACATTAAAACGCCTGCTGTAGTTCTCTGCCATGTCCAAACTTTCAGAGAAAGCACTGACCTGCTTTTCCAACTCAGTTATCTGCGACTCATGCGCCGTGGCAGAAGTTTCAATAGCTGCAACATGGTCTTCAGCCTTGTTCAGCCATCGGCCAGCAGACTGTAGCTCCACCGAATGCTTGTTGATGGTCTCGGTGAGGGGACTGAGTTTCTCCTCGATCACTTTTACAATATTTGCAGTCATCAGGCTCAGGGCTTTTGCGAGGGCCGGGTCCAGCTCGTCAATCTCGGAGATATTAGATTCAGCCCAGTCACCATCATGTGTGCTTTCTTCAGGTGTGGGCGGGATGTCTGTTTTGTCCGTCTTCCTTTGGTTTCTGGCCATTTTATCAAAAGACTGCTGTCAAAGGTTTTTCAGAGACATAGCATGAAAGGTTCTTACAAAAAGAGGCACAAAAGTGCAATTATTGTCAGGATAAGCACATAATTAGAGCCGAGTGGCACAGAGCACCATCAAAAATGCACGGCTCACCTCGCAGCCATCACGTGACCCCTCTGAATAATTGTTAAATAATTGAAAATAAAGTAAAAAGAATGACAGAATGTACTTTTCTTCTTCCTCATGATCCCCAGAAAATTTATATTACGCAACTTGAGCATGTGACTTGTGGAATATTCCAAATAATTCTCTCATAAATGCACTCTGCACAGTCTGCGTTATACGATGTTATTCCACAAGACTGAGTTGTAAATGAGCTGATAGAAACAAACAGTACCCCATGTGGCTCCAGTGGCGCAATTGGTCAGCGCATAGTACTTATACAGCAGTACAAGTGAAGCAATGCTGAGGTTGTGAGTTCAAGCCTCACCTGGAGCACAGCTTTTAAGAGCAGCCTACAATGTTACACCAAAGGAGAATTTTCAGTGTTGCCAGAATCAGATAGAATCACCATGTCCGCTGATCAAGATGAAGCACTTATTGAAAGTGAGTGGGAAGGTAAATGAAGGTTCTTGGAAAACGTGTCAGTTGGAATCTTTATACAGGGTGTTTCAAAAAATGTTTAGATTATTTGAGATGTAAATATCCCAGAAACTACATAGTCTAGGCAAATGGAACTGAACAGGCTTAATGTTTAGCGATATAAGATTTATTCTTCAAAATTTGAATGAGAAATTCAAAGGTATGTGGAATCCACGAACGTTTTCACAAATTTTCAATGTGTGCGTCGCCAGAGACACAGTACTGAACAAGGTGCAACTTGTAGGGTTTCATTCACAAATGTTTCCTCAGGACACACTAAACTGTCGTTGGAGGAATCTGGGTCTCCAGGCATGCACTTCTTGGGGTTTCGCAAGAGTTTTTCGCAAACCCGTTTGACCGTCTCTTCCAATGCTGGTGGTCATCCAGATCCTTTTGCCCTGCACAGACAGCCTTCCTCTTTGAACTTTTTGTGCCATGTCCAAATCTGCATTGCAGTTGGTGGATTTTTAGAGAATTCTCTCATAAACGCACGCTGCACAGTCTACATTATACAATATTTAAGTTAGTCCATGAAATCGAGTCGTACATGAGCTGATAGAAAAGAAAGGCACTCCCATGTAGCTCCAGTGGCGCAATTAGTCAGCGCGTGGTACTTATACAGCAGTACAAGTGAAGCAATGCTGAGGTTGTGAGTTCAAGCCTCACCTGGAGCACAGCTTTTAAGAGCAGCCTACAATGTTACACCAAAGGAGAATTTTCAATGTAGCCAGAATCAGATAGAATCACTATGTCCGCTGATCAAGATGAAGCACTTATTGAAAGTTAGTGAAGTGACTGAGTGGGAAGGTAAATGAAGGTTATTGGAAAACGTGTCAGTTGGAATCATTATACAGGGTGTTTAAAAAAAATTGTATATTATTTGAGATGTAAAGATCCCAGAAACTACATAGTCTAGGCAAATGAAATTGAACAAGCTTATTGTTGAGCAATATGAGATTTATTCCTCAAAATTTTACAAATTTTCAATATGCGCGCTGCCTGAGAAACAGCACTGAATGAGATGCAACTTGTAGGGTTTCGTGCACACACGTTTCCTCAGGACACGCCAAACTGTCATTGGAGGAATCTGGGTCTCCAGACTTGCTCTTCTTATGGACTTCTTGGGGCTTCACAGGAGTTTTTCGCGAACCCGCTCAACCGTCTCTTCCAATGCTGGTGGTTGTCCAGATCCTTTTGCCCTGTACAGACAGCCTTCATCTTTGAACTTTTTGTGCCATGTCCAAATCTGCATTGCAGTTGATGCATTTTTAGAGAATTCTCTCATAAATGCATGCTGCACAGTCTTGTTCGACTGTGTTTGAGCATACTCTAACACACAAAACATCTTTTCCAATGAATGGAATTTCTATACCTAAAAAAGATAAACACAAAAAACAAACATTAAATTTTGACCTGTTTCCACACAGGCTGTTAAAAATTGAGGCAAATTGAATGAAAATGGGCAAAGTTATTCGATTGCGAAATGATATCAATTTTTTTTGAAACACCCTGTATATTCATTCGTCTTCAGGTTTGAGGTGGATCCAGAGTTGATCCCTGCACACAAAGCCTCAGTATGGCCAGGTTGTAGTTCAATATGCTAAAAATCCTATTTATATTTTAGGTGGATACTGAGCAAAACCGTTCACACCTCGTGGCAATTTTGGTCTACTCAAGCCACCAACCAGCATGTTTCTGGAAGGTGAGAGGAAAGCAGATCTCATACCAAATTAATAAAATTAACAAAACCCATCAGTGTTGTTTCAAGCAAACATCTTCCCAAGATCATAAAAATAATGAGACGACAGGCCTATAAGACAAAACAAAGCATAAATTTAAAAATATATCTTCTCACTTGGCGGCACGGTGGTGTAGTGGTTAGCGCTGTCGCCTCACAGCAAGAAGGTCCTGGGTTCGAACCCCGGGTCCGGCGAGGGCCTTTCTGTGTGGAGTTTGCATGTTCTCCCCGTGTCCGCGTGGGTTTCCTCCGGGTGCTCCGGTTTCCCCCACAGTCCAAAGACATGCAGGTTAGGTTAACTGGTGACTCTAAATTGACCGTAGGTGTGAGTGTGAATGGTTGTCTGTGTCTATGTGTCAGCCCTGTGATGACCTGGCGACTTGTCCAGGGTGTACCCCGCCTTTCGCCCGTAGTCAGCTGGGATAGGCTCCAGCTTGCCTGCGACCCTGTAGAAGGATAAAGCGGCTAGAGATAATGAGATGAGATGAGATCTTCTCACTTTAAGTGAGGGGTTTCTTTCTTGCCTTCTTTTTTTGAAAATCATCCACCTCTGTCTGTCTGTCCGTCCATCTTGTTCCTGTTCAGCATGCACTGCCACTGATTATGAAAGGTCAGGCTGGGACAAACATATCATATATATCATCATATTACAACATTATATAAATCACATGAATTTAATTTAAATAAAAATACATATGGACGGTAATCCAGGCTTTCATGTGGGATCCTTCAAAGTCTTTCCTGCTCTGGTCCTGCGGGCTGGACAGTGCTGACCTGGTGATCTCATCTCATCTCATCTCATTATCTCCAGCCGCTTTATCCTGTTCTACAGGGTCACAGGCAAACTGGAGTCTATCCCAGCTGACTACGGGCGAAAGGCGGGGTACACCCTGGACAAGTCGCCAGGTCATCACAGGGCTGACACATAGACACAGACAACCATTCACACTCATGGTCAATTTAGAGTCACCAGTTAACCTAACTTGCATGTCTTTGGGGGAAACCGGAGCACCCGGAGGAAACCCATGCGGACACGGGGAGAACATGCAAACTCTGCACAGAAAGGCCCTCACTGGCCACGGGGCTTGAACCCAGACCTTCTTGCTGTGAGGCGACAGCGCTGACCACTACACCACCCACCCTGCACTTATCAAGAACAATAAATACACCAAACAGATAAACTAATTAGGGGTAAGGGAGAGTGCAGACAAACCAAGAGTATATGTATATGTGTGGTTGTATATCTGTACATATGCATATATATTATATAGACAAGAGTGTTTTACTGGAAAATACACCAATTGTACAGTGTCTTGCAAAAGTATTCATCCCCCTTGGTGTTTGTCCTGTTTTGTCGCATTACAAGCTGGAATTAAAATGGATTTTTGGAGGGTTCACACCATTTGATTTACACAACATGCCTACCACTTTAAAGGTGCAAATTGTTGTTTTATTGTGACACAAACAAGAAGTAAGATGAAAAAACAGAAATCTAGAGTTTGTATAGGTATTCACCCCCTTCTGTATGAATCCCCGAAATAAGAACTGGTCCAACCAATTCACTTCATAAGTCACAAAAGTAGTGGCTACAGTATGGTGGTGTAGTACAGTGGTGGTAGTATTATGGCTGCTGGGACCCTTTTCTCGATTACCGACAGCAGCTCGATTTGGATGTGCATGTAAACATACTGAATGTTACTCATACCAAAGGAGAATTTTCAGTCAAGTACGTTTACATGCACATCCAAATCGAGCTGCTGTCGGTAATCGAGCAAAGGGTCCTAGCAGGGGTGCCAGAGAAATCCAATCCTACATGCACACAAGGAAATCGAGCTATTGTGTGAGGTACATTGTGCACCCGAGCCACAGGTGGCGCTACATGCCCCATTGTGTTGGTACACTTCCCATTGTCATCATGAAGAAGAGCTATTCAAGAGTGTAAACAAAGTTATCAGTTCCGTGTTCTCCATTGCGCGTTTTTCTCCCGTCCATGAATTTTAATATATTCAACTCCTTAAGCTGAATGAGCATGAACTCAGTCTCCTCATTGCTCCAGAAGTGCACGTTTCTGCTCGCCATTTTCTCTTCTTCGTTTGTTCCTCCTGACCTCTTCTGCTGCTCGCTACTACTGTTGTCATGCCGACCGAGGCTGTCGTGTTTCCCGCTTGTGGTCTCGTCACTCCCGGAAGGGGCAGTGCTGAAGTAAGTAGCTCGACTACGTAGCTCGATAGGGTATACATGCACTAAGTAGCTCGGCAAAAATCGCATAATCTAGGTCGTGTAGCTCGATTACGAGAAATCAAGTTTGGTTCAATTTCAGCCTAGCTAAGGTGTTTCCATGGCATTTAGAACTTCGATTTCAGTCGAGCAACGGCAGAAATTCGATTTTCTCTATGTGCATGTAAACGCACTGAGTGTTGCTCAAATCAGATATGGACAGATCCTCCCATCTCCACTGTGGATCTTTGCAGCTCCTTCAGTGTTATCTTTGATGTCTTTGTTGCAGTTTCTGATTAATGCCCTCCTTGCCCAGGCTGTGAGTTTTGGTGGGTGGCCTTCTCTTGTCAGGTTTGTAGTGGTGCCATATTCTTTCCATTTTGCTATAATGGATTTAATGGTGCTCCATGGGATATTCAAAGTTTGGGATAAATTTTTTGGCATATCTAATCCCCCATCGGAGCCAGTTGTCTGCAATTTTGCCATTTTAATTTGGGGCTTCCTTTTGCTCCAAATGATGGAGCTCAGCCACCCTTCAATCACCCTGATGACCCTGTTTAACATTAAAATAGGGATCATTTGCAGGGGGTAGAGCAGCCTGGGTAAAATATTCATTTTTATAAGAGCAATCCTACCCAGCCAAGATAGAGGAAGAGGGGCCAGCGGTCTAAGTCTGCCTTTATAGTGTCCAGGAGAGGAGGAAAGTTAGCACAAAACATCTTATCAAAAGAGGGTGTTATGGACACACCTAAATACTTAAAACCTGAAGGAGACCAGTGAAAAGGGAAGGGCTCTGCCAATATTGGGAGAGCTGTTAAAGTCCCTAGCGGCATAGCCTCTGACTTAGCAAAATCAATTTTATATCCTGAGAAAACGCTAAATGTAGTAATGGCCTGAATCAGGCTAGAAATAGAGGTCTGTGGTCTGGAAAGAAATATCAATACGTCGTCCGCATACAATGTTATTGTGTGCTCCCTCCCACCACCAACAACACCAGATATTTGAGCACACTGCTGAATTACTTGAGCCAGTGGTTCTATAGCAATATCGAAAAGCAATGGGCTTAGTGGATCACCCTGCCTATTTCCCCGGTGAAGTGGGAAATTGCTAGATTGGAGCCCATTCGTTATAACAGCTGCAGCTGGATTATTGTAAAGAACCCTGACCCAGCTAATAAAGTTATTACCTAGGCCAAACTTTTCTAATGTGTAAAATAAATATGACCACTTGACCCAGTCAAATGCCTTCTCGGCATCGAGAGAAAGCACGAGGGCAGGGTACGTAGAGTGCTGTGAGAGATTGATCACATTAAGGAGCCTTCTAACATTATCACTAGAGTTATGACCTTTAATAAAACCAGTCTGGTCCCCATTGATAATGTGGGGGAACACTTTTTCTAGACGCATAGCTAAAATTTTTGAAAGCAATATTTGGTCTGAATTAAGTAGGGCTATAGGCCTGTAGGGGGTGCATTTGTCAGAGCATTTTCCCCTTTTAAGAATAAGGGAGATGTTAGTTTCCCTGAGTGACTGAGGCAGGATCCCATTTTGAAACAAATGATTGAATATAGCCAACAAGGGGTCCAAGAGAATGGTGCTGAACTCCTTATAAAACTCACACCCAAATCCATCTGGCCCAGGGGCCTTCCATGAAGGCATAGACTTTAAAGATCTGATGACACGTTTTTGACATCTTTGGCGATGTTTTATAACATAAAAAGTAATTCCCGATGATCCATATATTAATTCACGAAGGCGCCTATTTTACAAGTTATGATAAAAAGCGCGACTATTTGGGCAAATTTGACGGGGCTGCAGCACCCAGGAGACGAATGAGGAGGAGGGGCTATATGACGTAATCGAAAGAATCTTCCTCCTCACTTACCAGTTTGTTGTTGATGCGACAGGTGTTCAGTTTGTCATTATTAGTATTATTATTATACATTATTATACATTAAAAAATCTCCTTCTCACCCCCGGCGGGGGGGTGGTATCCATGTCATCCTCAAGCTCGGGTCCTCTACCAGAGGCCTGGGAGTTTGAGGGTTCTGCGCAGTATCTTCGATGTTCCTAGGACTGCGCTCTTCTGGACTGAGGCTTCAGATGTTGTTCCTGGGATTTGCTGGAGCCACTCTCCCAGTTTGGGGGTTACTGCCCCAAGTGCCCCCACTACCACGGGGACCACGCAACCCTTGACCTTCCACATCCGTTCCAGCTGCTCTTTCAACCCTTGATACTTCTCAAGTTTCTCATGTTCCTTCTTCCTGATGTTGGCATCAGCTGGGATCACCACATCTATCACCACCACCCTCTTCTGCTCTTTGTCCACCACCACTATGTCCGGTTAGTTAGCCAGGATCTGTTTGTCAGTCTGGAAGCTGAAGTCCCACAGAACTTTGGCCCTGTTGTTCTCAGCTATATATATATATATATATATATATATATATATATTTATTATGCCTTCGCGTTGTGTTGCCGGCTTTTGCTCCAAAACCCACAAGGATGGGGTAAGTTTATTCAAGTTTCCCAGAGATCCCGAGGTGCATGCGAAGTGGGTGAAGCAAGTCAGGCGCATTCGTGACAAGTGGGAGCCCTCACCAACATCCGTCCTGTGCTCTGAACACTTCGATTTGGATTGTTTTGACGCCCTTCCCAGCTTAAAAGAATCTCTTGGGTGTGCAGTTCAGCAGAAACGTGTGTTACTACCATCAGCAGTGCCTACAGTATTCTGGAGGGGGTCTACTAGTAGCTATGCCGGATCCAGCAGTCGCCTGGATATTTTGCTTCATTCAAGGATAAAACTAAGAAGCCATAAACTAGAAGATGTGCCTGCCAATATTATCCTAAATGTATCATGGATCAGGCATAGTCGTAAGCTTATTATGTTAGCCGTTTGCATGCTCCATTAGGAACTATGTATTCAGTGTAGCATACAGCTTACATGATATAAGCAGTGTTTACACATGCAAGACAACAATACACAATATTAAAATATTGATTCCGTAACATTTTGAACAAATACGGGTTGACCTACCAATCCTTGTTATCCAACCTTATGGTGTTCAATGCTGGGCTGTCTGCCTGTCCGCTGTCCATCTCGGAGTCGGAGTCAGATTGTTGCACAATAACAGGTTCAAACGGTTGGATGCACCCGTGTTCGTCATCACTAGATTCTTCCGATCTATCCCACTCACAACACAATTCTAGACTCCCAGAAGAGGAAGAGATAGCACTAGAGAGTTCACCGGCGTTTTCATGCGCCATTTCCATTGAGTAGAACCAGAGTAGAACAGCCAGTGAACCGCAGCGTGTTCTTCCGCTGACGTCACAGCATGGCCGCGAGCCACGGACCCAGTTTTCTTGCGCTGTGCAATTAAAAGTTGGATATTCGCGTAACAACAGCTTCTTTTCACGTAATTATAACAGAAATCTAACATGTTTGCCATGTTGTATAGTTTATTTAAGAAATTGCATTGAGTCATGTTCGTGTCATCAGATCTTTAAAGCAAGAAGAGCTTCCTCTTTTGTGATTGGGGCATTCAATAGCAATCTATGAGCCTCTGTAGCCTGTGGGAGCCTCAAGTCAGAGAAAAACAAATGCATGAGTTCTGGGGCATTGTCAGGCTGTTCAGACATATATAAATTTGAGTAAAATCAGGCAAATTCCTTGTTAATGGTTTTAGTGTCAAATGATCTGACACCCCCTGAATTTGTAATTGAAACAATTGTTTGTGAGTCTGCCCTTCTTTTAACGAGATTGGCAAGATATTTGCCAGGTTTATCACCAAATTCATACAGCCTCTGTCTGGAGAACTTAAGGGTATGTTCAGAGTCCTGAATTAACAGGGTCTTAAGCGCTGTACGTGAGGCTGTCAATTACTTCAGTAAATTTAGGCTGGGGGAAAAAATATGTAATTTTTCTCCAGGTCAGCCAACTTACATTCAAGGAGTTTAAGTCTTTCAGATTTGTGGCACCTTTTAGAAGTTATAAATGATGTAATCATGCCCCTAGAATAGGCTTTACATGTCTCCCATAAAACAGAAGGGTTGTCTATTGACTGCAAATTGATTGAGTAAAATATCTTAAACTCCGATTTAAAGTAGGAGACAAATTTGTCATCTTTAAGAAAGGATGATTGAAATCTCCAATGCCGTGACAATGCCCGAGCCTGAGAGAGTGAACAAACCATAAACAAAGGGGCATGGTCAGATAAGAATATATTGCCAATGTTGCAGGAGGTAATCAGAAACATTTTTGATGAGGGGATAAAGAAATAATCGATTCTAGTATGAATTTTGTGGGGGGCAGAGAAGAAAGTAAATTCTGAATTCGTGGGGTGAAGCTCTCTCCACACATCTGAATAGCCAAAATCGTTACATATAGACGTAAGCATCTGAGCCTGTTTGGATGGAAGGGAAGTACTAGGCAGAAGTTTATCTACAGAGGGATTCAGATGGCAATTAAAATCCCCACCCACAAACGAGTGTTCTGATGCCAATGTTGCAAACTCAGCAAATGTCTTAGAGAGAAAATCAGAGGAATAGCCTGGAGGGCAAAAGAGATTCATAAGTGTCACCTCCGTACTTGAAAGGACCCCTTTAACAATTACATAGCAGCCCTGATTATCTTTGACACAATGAAGCACCCCAAATGCCAAATTCTTATTGACCAGAATCAGAATCAGAAACACTTTTATTGCCAGGTATGTGGACACACACGAGGAATTTGACTCCGGTTCACTTAGCTCTCATAGTACAAAACAGATAAAAAAAGCATATACACAAAACAAACAAACAAACAAACAAGCAAACAACAACAAAAATAGGTGCATAGTGCAAAGTAATCCAAGTCAGTCAAGTATGGAATAGTTAAATAAATATAAAGTATACAGTGTGCACAGAATGACGGTATAAGTGTTCAGATATTTTACAAGTGATATTACTGATATATGAATCTGGATTTTAGCTGTTCATCACAGAAAGGATTTCCCTTTTGGTGCAATATGGTGCATAGTGCAAAGATGACAAGAGAGCGAAGTACCAAGGCAACCGTCCGTGGCGCCATCTTGGAACAACACCTCTGCTAAAGGAAGAATAAGATGTTGCAAAAACTTGTCCAACCCAACTTTTTTGTAATTTCTTAATATTATCTCCCTTTATATGGGTCTTCTGAAGAAAAGCTATAGAGACCTCTTTTGTCTTCAAAAATGATAACACAGCCATCCTCTTTGCTGGCTTATGGAGACCCCAAACATTCCAGGAGCAAAATTTAACTGTACTTAAATTAGACAAAGTCATAAGATTTGAATGAATTTACAAGCTGATAAGGAGATTTATACGTGAGGAATTGCAGCCAAATTGTCAGCCTAGACCCAGGGGCCAAATCAAGTTTTTCCATTTTAAGTATCAAGTAATCAGTTTCATGAGAAACCCACATCAGTAAGAGGCTGGAGAAACAACACACACAAAAAGAAAACCCACCAATAAACCTATTATTTTTGTACCTTATAAATGTGTGTCCCGAGCAAAACACAGAACCACAACAAAACAAACCTATCAGTATCTGCCTAAAGAACCAGAAGAAACTGAGGGTTTTTCCCCAAAGTGAAAGGGGCTTACCAACATCCTTCAAGTTCGCAACAAAGAGCGAAATAACAGTGCAATGAATAACTGTGCATAGCAATGAACGAATCCTCCTTACGATGTGATCAAAAAAAATTGAGGAGGAGAAGAAAAAAGAGTCCACATTATGAGCAACCGTGACACCAGCAGAAAGAAAAGTTCACAGCATAATCTTGATAGCTAAGTAAATCCAGACAGTATATGTGGGAGAGGAGCTGTTTAGTCAAAAATATATTAAAACTGGACATCCAGAGTGAGATCCATCCGTCGGGAAACTAAGATCCCGGTAGAGAGTCCGGAAAGTCGTGTACCTGCTCCAGTGTAGTGAACCTCTTCTTGGAGCCTCCGTGGGGCACCTGCAGGATGGCTGGAAAAAGCATGGTATATGATATACCTCGGTCCCACAGTCACAGCTTCACTGTGTCAAATGCCTTGTGTTTCTTCATCACAGACAAGGAGAAATCACTGTAGAATGAGAACCTGGATCTGTTGTAGGTTAAAGTGCCATCTTGGCTGGCCTGTTGTGCCGCTTCCATCACCCTCTGCTTATCTCTGAATGAATGAAAACGCAGCAACACCGATCTGGGTGATTTGTTCAGAGGCGGTTTTGGTGCTAGCGAGCGGTGTGCCCTCTCTAGCTTTATGTGGCCAGCTTTGGTAGTCAACTCGAGGAAGTGGGGCAGCCAAGTCTCGAAGAAATCCACCGGCTGACTGTGGATTTCAATGTTTGGCTTGTTGGTCTGTGCCTTCTGCCAGACCAACAAGTCGAACATTAAAACGCCTGCTGTAGTTCTCTGCCATGTCCAAACTTTCAGAGAAAGCACTGACCTGCTTTTCCAACTCAGTTATCTGCGACTCATGCGCCGTGGCAGAAGTTTCAATAGCTGCAACATGGTCTTCAGCCTTGTTCAGCCATCGGCCAGCAGACTGTAGCTCCACCGAATGCTTGTTGATGGTCTCGGTGAGGGGACTGAGTTTCTCCTCGATCACTTTTACAATATTTGCAGTCATCAGGCTCAGGGCTTTTGCGAGGGCCAGGTCCAGCTTGTCAATCTCGGAGATATTAGATTCGGCCCAGTCACCATCTTGTGTGCTTTCTTCAGGTGTGGGCGGGATGTCTGTTTTGTCCGTCTTCCTTTGGTTTCTGGCCATTTTATCAAAAGACTGCGGTCAAAGGTTTTCCAGAGACATAGCATGAAAGGTTCTTACAAAAAGAGGCACAAAAGTGCAATTATTGTCAGGATAAGCACATAATTAGAGCCGAGTGGCACAGAACACCATCAAAAATGCACGGCTCACCTCGCAGCCATCATGTGACCCCTCTGAATAATTGTTAAATAATTGAAAATAAAGTAAAAAGAATGACAGAATGTACTTTTCTTCTTCCTCATGATCCCCAGAAAATTTATATTACGCAACTTGAGCATGTGACTTGTGGAATATTCCAAATAATTCTCTCATAAATGTACTGTGCACAGTCTGCGTTATACGATGTTATTACACAAGATTGAGTTGTACATGAGCTGATAGAAACAAACAGTACCCCATGTGGCTCCAGTGGCGCAATTGGTCAGCGCATAGTACTTATACAGCAGTACAAATGAAGCAATGCTGAGGTTGTGAGTTCAAGCCTCACCTGGAGCACAGCTTTTAAGAGCAGCCTACAATGTTACACCAAAGGAGAATTTTCAGTGTTGCCAGAATCAGATAGAATCACCATGTCCACTGATCAAGATGAAGCACTTATTGAAAGTGAGTGGGAAGGTAAATGAAGGTTATTGGAAAACGTGTCAGTTGGAATCTTTATACAGGGTGTTTCAAAATTTTTTTAGATTATTTGAGATGTAAATATCCCAGAAACTACATAGTCTAGGCAAATGGAACTGAACAGGCTTAATGTTTAGCAATATAAGATTTATTCTTCAAAATTTGAATGAGAAATTCAAAGGTATGTGGAATCCACGAACGTTTTCACAAATTTTCAATATGCGCACCGCCAGAGACACAGTACTGAACAAGGTGCAACTTGTAGGGTTTCATTCACAAATGTTTACTCAGGACACACTAAACTGTCGTTGGAGGAATCTGGGTCTCCAGGCATGCACTTCTTGGGGTTTCGCAAGAGTTTTTCGCAAACCCGCTTGACCTTCTCTTCCAATGCTGGTGGTCATCCAGATCTTTTTGCCCTTCACAGACAGCCTTCCTCTTTGAACTTTTTGTGCCATGTCCAAATCTGCATTGCAGTTGGTGCATTTTATTATAATATTATTTGAGATGTAAAGATCCCAGAAACTACATAGTCTAGGCAAATGAAATTGAACAAGCTTACTGTTGAGCAATATGAGATTTATTCCTCAAAATTTCACAAATTTTCAATATGCGCGCTGCCTGAGAAACAGCACTGAATGAGATGCAACTTGTAGGGTTTCGTGCACACATGTTTCCTCAGGAGACGCCAAACTGTCGTTGGAGGAATCTGGGTCTGCAGACTTGCTCTTCTTATGGACTTCTTGGGGCTTCACAGGAGTTTTTCACGAACCCGCTCAACCGTCTCTTCCAATGCTGGTGGTTGTCCAGATCCTTTTGCCCTTCACAGACAGCCTTCATCTTTGAACATTTTGTGCCGTGTCCAAATCTGCATTGCAGTTGATGCATTTTTAGAGAATTCTCTCATAAATACATGCTGCACAGTCTTGTTCGACTGTGTTTGAGCATACTCTAACACACAAAACATCTTTTCTTTTCCAATGAATGGCATTTCTATACCTAAAAAGATAAACACAAAAAACAAACATTAAATTTTGACCTGTTTCCACACAGGCTGTTAAAAATTGAGGTAAATTGAATGAAAATGGGCAAAGTTATTCGATTGCGAAATGATATCAAATTTCTTTGAAACACCCTGTATATTCATTTGTCGTCAGGTTTGAGGTGGATCCAGAGTTGATCCCTGCACACAAAGCCTCAGTATGGCCAGGTTGTAGTTCAATATGCTAAAAATCCTTGTTATAGTTGAGGTGGATCCTGAGAAAACTGTTCACACCTCGTGGCAATTTTGGTCTACTCAAGCCACCAACCAGCATGTTTCTGGAAGGTGAGAGGAAAGCAGATCTCATACCAAATTAATAAAATTAACAAAACCCATCAGTGTTGTTTCAAGCAAACATCTTCCCAAGATCATAAAAATAACGAGACTACAGGCCTATAAGACAAAACAGAGCATAAATTTAAAAATATACGGTATCTTCTCACTTTAAGTGAAGGGTTTCTTTCTTGCCTTCTTTTTTGGAAAATCATCCACCTCTGTATGTCTGTCTGTCTGTCCATCTTGTTCCTGTTCAGCATGCACTGCCACTGATTATGAAAGGTCAGGCTGGGACAATCATATCATATATATCATCATATTACAACATTATATAAATCACATGAATTTAATTTAAATAAAAATACATATGGATGGTAATCCAGGCTTTCGTGTGGGATCCTTCAAAGTCTTTCCTGCTCTGGTCCTGCAGGCTGGACAGTGCTGACCTGGTGATCTCATCTCATCTCATTATCTCCAGCCGCTTTATCCTGTTCTACAGGGTCACAGGCAAGCTGGAGTCTATCCTAGCTGACTATGGGCGAAAGGCAGGGTACACCCTGGACAAGTCGCCAGGTCATCACAGGGCTGACACATAGACAACCATTCACACTCATGGTCAATTTAGAGTCACCAGTTAACCTAACTTGCATGTCTTTGGGGGAAACCGGAGCACCCAGAGGAAACCCATGCGGACACGGGGAGAACATGCAAACTCTGCACAGAAAGGCCCTCACTGGCCACGGGGCTTGAACCCAGACCTTCTTGCTGTGAGGCGACAGCGCTGACCACTACACCACCGTGCCACCCACCCTGCACTTATCAAGAACAATAAATACACCAAACAGATAATCTAATTAGGGGTAAGGGAGAGTGCAGACAAACCAAGAGTATATGTATATGTGTGGTTGTATATCTGTACATATGCATATATATTATATAGACAAGAGTGTTTTACTGGAAAATACGCCAATTGTACAGTGTCTTGCAAAACTATTCATCCCCCTTGGCGTTTGTCCTGTTTTGTCGCATTACAAGCTGGAATTAAAATGGATTTTTGGAGGGTTCACACCATTTGATTTACACAACATGCCTACCACTTTAAAGGTGCAAATTGTTGTTTTATTGTGACACAAACAAGAATTAAGATAAAAAACAGAAATCTAGAGTTTGCATAGGTATTCACCCCCTTCTGTATGAATCCCTGAAATAAGAACTGGTCCAACCAATTCACTTCATAAGTCACAAAAGTAGTTGGTCAAGATCCACCTGTGTGCAATCAAAGTGCCACATGATCAGTCACATGATATCTTTATAAATCAACCTGTTCTGGAAGGACCCTGACTCTGAAACACTACTAAGCAAGCAACATGAAAACCAAGGAGCCTCCAAACAGGTCAAAGACAAAGTTGTGGAGAAGTAATTGGGTTCTAAAAAATATCCCAACCTTTGAATATCCCACGGAGCACCATTAAATCCATTATAGCAAAATGGAAAGAATGTATCTCCATTACAAACCTGACAAGAGAAGGCCACCCACCAAAACTCACAGACTGGGCAAGGAGGGCATTATTCAGAAATGCAACAAAGACATCAAAGATAACGCTGAAGGAGCTGCAAAGATCCACAGCGGAGATGGGAGTATCTGCCCATAGGACCACTTTAAGCCATACACTCCACAGAACAGGGCTTTATGGAAGAGTGGCCAGAAAAAAAATCCATTGCCTCAAGAAAAAAAAATAAGAAAACACGTTTGGAGTTTGCCCAGCAGCATGTGGCAGACTCCCCAAACACATGGAAGAGGAGTCTCTGGTTAGATGAGACTAAACTTGATCTTTTTGGCCATCATGGGAAATGCAATGTGTGGCACAAACCCAACACCCTGAGAGCACCATTTCTACAGTGAAGCATGGTGGTGGCAGCATCATGCTGTGGGGATGTTTTTCATCTGCAGGGACAGGAAAGCTGGTCAGGATTGAAGGAAAGATGGATGGCACGAAATACAGGGCAATTCTGGAGGAACACCTGTTTGATTCAGCCAGAGGTTTGAGACTAGGATGAAGCTTCATGTTCCAGCAGGACAGTGACCCTAAACATACTGCTAAAGCTACACTGGACTGGTTTAAAGGGAAACATTTAAATGTCTTGGAACTACCTTGACAAAGCCCATACCTTGATCTAACTGAGAATCTGTGGCATAACTTGAAGATTGCTGTATACCAACACACCTCATCTAACTTGAAGGACTTGGAGCAGTTTTGCCTTGAGGAATGGGCAAAAATCCCAGTGGCTAGATGTGCTAAGCTAATAGAGACATCCCAAGAGACTTGCAGCTGTAACTGCAGCAAAAGGTGGCTCTACAAAGTATTGAATTTGGGGGGGGGGATACTTATGCACACTCCAGATTTCTGTTTTTTTTCTTTCATCTTAATTATTGCTTGGATTACAATAAAACAACAATTTGCACCTTTAAAGTGGTAGGCATGTTGTGTAAATCAAATGGTGCAAACCCCCCAAAAATCCATTTTAATTCCAGCTTGTAATGCGACAAAACAGGACAAACTCCAAGGGGGATGAATACTTTTGCAAGACACCATGATAATACATAGCTCCAGCAGAGGGCACCTAATACTGCTTTTGAGACCTACTGTATAACAGATACGCAAGCTTTTCTTTTGTTGAGTGTTTAATGCTTTATCAACATTGTGGTCGCTTTTTCCTGGGTGTCTATAAAGTGCTGTGTTTTATATTCAGTATTTATCCTGTATTCTTTTATTAGCTATGTTCTTCTCATTCAGTGCAAATTAACCTTATTTTAAATACGAGTTTGCTTTAAACCTCCTGCTGTCTTTATGTGGTGCCACAATATCTACACAAATCTCTTGGGAAAATTACTTTCAAATTAACTACAGAATTATATAATTAATCTCATTATTGTTGTGATCACTTGAATGAAGAGATGGTAAGGTGATGGGCTCGGGAACTGAGCTTTCGTTCAATTTGGGTTTATGCAATAGTGACACCTAGTGTTCAAATCAGAAACGTTTAAAAAAGTACCATTGAAAATTCTCAAAGATATACCTTAAGTCCTGGTCAGGGTCATGGTGGATCCGGAGCGTATCCCAGGAACGCCTAGCTTGAGGTGGGGGATGGAACCTGGATGGGATGCCAGTCCATCACAGGACACCACACACATTCATACACTGATTTGTGCCTGCTTATTAGCATAGCCAATCCACCTCGTGACTTGTTTTTGGGAGGTGGGAGGAAACCAGAACACCCGGAGGAAATCTATACGTTGCTCTAACGATCGTAACCCAAACACTAAGCTGTATAAGAAAAAAAAAATCAGCTGGTAAGATAAGTTAACCATTTGAAATTGACACTTTTCAGCTTAGTGTTGTAGTACTTGAGTCCGGTCTCTAGACCACTTTTTGAAGGTCTTGGAATCGTCTCAGAATCGACCGTATTTTTACTCGGCCTTGTCTCTGTGTCGGACACAGAGGACTTGGGATTTTATTTCAAGACTGGTCAAGACCTCAACTGTGGTGATTTCACTAAACTTCCTGTATTGTCTGATTTATTTGTTAACATTGTTTCTGTGATTGGATGTCAAATTTGCTGCTTCAAATGCAACCAATAATGTGACTCACTGCCAATTTGAAATTTTCGTTACTGTTAATGGCTGTCACCCCTCCTCCACCCCTTCACACCCACTGGTCTGGTTCTGGTCTTGATTCAGTCTCGATACACTCATGGACTTTGTCTCAGTTCCAGTGGTCTTGACTACAGCACTACAGTGTCTTGCAAAAGTATTCATCCCCCTTGGTGTTTGTCCTGTTTTGTCGCATTACAAGCTGGAATCAAAATGGATTTTTTGGGGGTTTGCACCATTTGCCTTACACAACATGCCTACCACTTTAAAGGTGCAAATTGTTGTTTTATTGTGACACAAACTATAATTAAGATGAAAAAACAGATCTGGAGTGTGCATAGGTATTCACCCCCCAAAGTCAATACTTTGTAGAGCCACCTTTTGCTGCAATTACAGCTGCAAGTCTCTTGGGGTGTGTCTCTATTAGCTTAGCACATCTAGCCACTGGGCTTTTTGCCCATTCCTCAAAGCAAAACTGCTCCAACTCCTTCAAGTTAGATGGGTTGCGCTGGTGTACAGCAATATTCAAGTTATGTCACAGATTCTCAATTGGATTGAGGTCTGGGCTTTCATTAGGCCATTCCAAGACATTTACGTACTGTAAATGTTTCCCTTTAGACCATTCCAGTGTAGCTTTAGCAGTACGTTTAGGGACATTGTCCTGCTGGAACATGAACCTTCATCCCAGTCTCAAAGATCTGGCCAACTCAAAAACAGGTTTTCCTCCAAAATTGCCCTGTATTTAGTCCCCATCTATCTTTCCTTCAGTCCTGACCAGCTTTCCTGTCCCTGCAGATGAAAAACATCCCCACAGCATGATGCTGCCACCACCATGCTTCACTGTAGGAATTCCAGAACAGGTTGATTTATACAGACATCATGTGACACTTTGATTGCACACAGGTGGATCTTACTCAGCTAATTATGTGACTTATGAAGTGAATTGGTTGGACTAGCTCTTGTTTAGGGGTTTCACACGAAAGGGGGTGAATACCTATGCACACTCCAGATTTCTGTTTTTTTTTCCATCTTAATTCTTGTTTGTGTCACCAAAAAAAAACAAAAAAAATTTTTTCACCTTTAAAGCTGTAAGCATGTTGTGTAAATCAAATGGTGCTAATCCCCCCAAAATCCATTTTAATTCCAGCTTGTAATGTAACAAAACAGGACAAACACCAAGGGGGATGAATACTTTTGCAAGACACTGTAATTTGAAATTTTTGTTACTGTTAACGGCCGTCACCCCTCACCCACCCCCTTCTCACACACGAGTCTGGTTCTGGTCTTGACTTTCTCTCAAACCCTCAAAGTCTTGGTCTTGTCTCAGTCTCAATACACTTTGGTCTTGACCACAATACTATTCTGTAATATAGCAGGCTACCGGTAATTTTAATTGTCAAGGATTGTAGTTTCAACATTCCTGGTGGATTTTTAGGTCACATGCTGAGACATACTATTGGACACGCTGGGTTTTTAAACATCATAAATTTTGATAACAGTTAACACTGAAGATAGAACACATTCACATGCTTTATTCTTCAATTTTTGCATTTCCACGATAACAGTTTCGCATTTATATAAAATATCTTTCGAGTCTTTATCTGCATTCGTGTATACAAAATGTTATTCTCAGCAATGAAAAGTTATCCCGGACAGAAAAAAAAAATATATAAAACACAACCATTAAGTTCTTCTCTAGTGCATAATTAGTGCTTAGTGCAAATGTTAAGTTTAGTGCAGTTACAATATGCGCCAAAGTAGAAATGTTGATTTTTTTCTAACTGCAAAACAATTTTTTTGCACATTAAATCTCTCATTTTTCTAAATGATGTTACAAGTTACAACTGTAGTCAGGATGTGAATTATGGCCTTTTTTCAGCATTTTTTTCTTCATTTTATCACAGATAAAATATTCTCAGTACCCTGCCCTGTGAGGACACCAGTGAATTGGGTTTGTAAGGCATTGCACCTCATCGTAATTAAGAAATGCTTGAATATGTTTAGGTGATTCCATGATTGTGGTGCCATGTAGCCTTTTTTTTGGTAATTTTTCAACATTGAATCTAAGAAAATGTTTAATCATTTCAAAATGTGTTCGCCCATTTCAGGTAATAGTGTCATTTTTACAAGGTTGGCTCGTATTGGCAGGGTTGAGTCTGTCATTTGTGTAATTTGGGTAAGAGGGCTGTACTTTCAAAGAGACCAATCAGTCAATATGACAATTTAGTATAAATATGGAGGTGATTATAGAAAATTGCGCATGCTGATTGGTCGAGAAATTTGGACTATTTCTCGATAATCACCTTGAGTGACTCGGCAAAACGGCGTCCAATCGCTGTGTCACTGTAAGTGAGGGAGAATTACAAATGGTGAGAGAAAATACTGTTCCTAAAAACACTAAAGATGCTACAAAGTTTGGTCTAAAACTTTTCAAAGGTAAGGTGGAATTGTGATTTATTTTATTGATTTCAAAACAAAGTATTTTATGTGACTCGGCCTAGGTAAGTGACAAGTCTGGAGGCACCTTTATTGCATTTGCATGCTGCTTTTGAAGATTGAAATGAAATTTTTTTAAATAAATCACCTGTGTATTTATACTAAAACAATTATTCGCCTCAGGCTCAGTGAATATCATTGAATAATATCCTCGACCTTGACTCTGTTATTATTCACCGATATTAACCTCGCCTTTAGAGAATAATTGTTAAATAATTGAAAATAAAGTAAAAAGAATGACAGAATGTACTTTTCTTCTTTCTCATGATCCCCAGAAAATTCATATTATGCAACGTGAACATGTGACTTGTGGAATATTCCAAATATTTCATAGGAGTGACTGTATTCAGAATGTGTTCAGGTCACAGAGTTGAGTGAATAAATTACAATGTGCAAGCTATAATGGATGGCTCATCGAAAAGGATGTTTCAGGAATGAGATGTTAAATTCACACATTAATGAAAAATAATAAGGTTTGTTGACGTATTCTACAATACATATGATATAAAATATTCAATATTTATTCTATCCATATTCACAGGATATGAGCAATTGCATGCTCTGATTGGCTATTCTAATACTAGGATAATCAGCTCATATACCGTCTCATCTCATCTCATTATCTCAAGCCGCTTTATCCTTCTACAGGGTCGCAGGCAAGCTGGAGCCTATCCCAGCTGACTACGGGCGAAAGGCGGGGTACACCCTGGACAAGTCGCCAGGTCATCACAGGGCTGACACATAGACACAGACAACCATTCACACTCACATTCACACCTACGGTCAATTTAGAGTCACCAATTAACCTAACCTGCATGTCTTTGGACTGTGGGGGAAACCGGAGCACCCGGAGGAAACCCACGCGGACACGGGGAGAACATGCAAACTCCACACAGAAAGGCCCTCGCCGGCCCCGGGGCTCGAACCCAGGACCTTCTTGCTGTGAGGCGACAGCGCTAACCACTACACCACCGTGCCGCCGCTCATATACCGTGAGTAGAGAAAAAACAAAATGGCGGAGCGAGTTGCTAAACCAACCGAGGATGAAATAAAAACTCTACTGGAAAACAAAACTCCCAAAAATACAGCAACAAAATATGGAATAAAAGTATTTGACAGTAAGAACATATCATTTTTTAATTTTTCAAGAATTATTATTATAACGTTTTTCATAAATTGCTACTGTAATTTTGCTGGTTTGTTTACATTCTAAGCGGAAATGATTTTGTCGGACGTTTTGTATAAAGTTTTTATTTATCGAATTTGCAAAAAATAAAAACGCTCTATTTCTCAAAATCCAGTGAATGTGGATAGAATAAAGTTATTCCACTCAATCTCGTTGTACATGGCTTATAGCTAACTTGATGCTACGCGCCTCGTCGACCATCAGCTCATGTATGACTCGATTTCATGGAATAACTTTTAAATATATGATAAAATGTAGCTATAGTAGGTTGAAACAGGTAAAAATGCTTATCATAGTTTTTCTAGAGGTCTTTCATGTATACTTTTATAAACATATCTGTAAATGTAATATCAGTGGGAAATAAATGGCACCCAAATCATGGAGTCACCCTGTTATCAGCTTAAGAAAGACTGATTTAAGTCTTATTGGGATGTGCTTTGCTGATTCAAGCCCTCTTGACACTCACTGGCCTGTTTTATCTGGGTCTGGTGGCTCTTGGTGGTCAGAAACGTTTTCCTGCTGCTTGTCAAAGTCCTGGATGTTCGTCATAGTCAGCTCACCCAGTTCCATATCACTGGCTTTTCGAGCCAGAGATGATGAGTCGTTGTCCTCTTCCTCGTGTTTAAGCCCTATGTCATCAGGAATGATCTCCACTTCGATGTCTGAGGAATCCTCGCTCTCTTTAAACCACACCGTCTTCTGTCTGTCCTTCCTTCTCTCTTTAGCCAGGATGGATCTGACTTTAGATCCTTGGGCTTTGGGGTGGAGAGCAGGGCTGCTACGGTGCACATGGTTCGAGTGGACTCGCATGCCACAGGAATTGCAGTGTCCTTGCCGCTCACGTGGGGTCACCCTGACTCTCCACTTCGGAGCCACTTCCTGCTTCCTGTCTCTCTTCTCTGGCCGCCTCATTGCCAACCTGCTCATGTCTGCTTCGTTCAGGAAGCCATCATTGGTGAACTGCATGCTGTCTCTTGGCCTTAACCTGTCAGTGGGCTGCAAGCATGGACCTAAACACTGAATGAGGGTATCAGATCAATGCCACTTTTTTCAGTGACAGCTAATTCTAAACGTACAATGAAATAAATGCACCATTTATTTATTTATTTATTTATGTATGTATTTATTTGAGAACTGATTTTGATGCCACTGTCTCTATATATATAGGCATTCAGAGCTGGACTCACACAGCGATGATGAGAAGATGCTGACCTCTGATAACTTGAATGTGTCTGGGTTCCTTTTCTTCAGACGGGAGAGGAGATAACCAATCACGATGAGACAGAGAACAAGCAAGGCAGCCATTATGAAACCCAGCAAGGCCATATCTCCAGGACGATATCCCTCTGAGGGCGACTGGACTCCCACAGCTGTGATGGAGAAAGGAGAAATTGAATCGCATGAAACAGTAATGAGACCTCAGAATGACCATTATTGAAAAAAATAACAGCCATGAAGGAAAGCACTCACGAGGTAGGACAAGCACGGACAGAGCCGCCGTCCCCGACTCACCCGTTGACACATCAACAGCCCGAACCTGCAAGCAATGAAATCTTATTTACATGATTATGATAGCTACATGAAAAGATGGAAGTTTGCACAAGATTGTGTACTTGCTTGTAAAGCAAAAGAGTCCGTCCGAACAGGTTTTTTCAGAAGCACAAATCCGTCTGTGGTTATGTTGACGTAACTGCTGTACTGTACTTCATATCTTATGTCAGGATTTATTCCCTGTCCATGCAAACACATTTAAAGATCAAGTCACATAATACACCAATGCTGTGTCCGAAATCATTCACTACTCACTATATAGTGAACTTGCCGTTTTGTAGTGCTGTCCGAATATATAGTGAGAATTATTACACCCTATATGATAGTGGACTCATAGTATCCCACTATGCACTGTGAAAAGTAGTGTACAACTGATGGTCACTAACCAAGAAATTTATACACCATCGTACATTGTGGTTGCACGAGACAAATTTATAAGTTGTGGCATGAAAATGGCAATAATATTGTAGTGTTGGGGTGAATGGACGGAGGAAGAAACATATTATAAATGGACATCCAAGTACAATAAAAAAATAGTAAGAGAATAGAAAAAAGTGCTAAAATAGAATAAGACAGATAAAATACAAGAATAAAAGTTACAGTGCAGAGCAAGGAATTAATCAAAAGCCTCAAATTTGATTTAATAAAAGGCAGCGGCAAAGAAGAAAGTATTCAGCCTTGATTTAAAAGAACTGAAAGAGGCAGCAGACACGAAGTACTTTGTATTTATTAATGTGGGAAATACGTTCAGTATAATATGCATTTATCACAAAAATACATGCATGTATTTATTATTTTGAAAACCTGCCAGCTGGCTGATCTGGCACGTTTTAATTATGCAACATTAATGACGTACCGGTAAATACTAGTGCGACGGAGTAGTGTCCAAAAGTGTTTTTTTTTTTTTTTTCATTTTACCAATAGGCTCACTATATAGCCCTCTATATAGAATTCCCTAGATACTGAGTAGGGAGTAGTGAATGAGTGAGTGATTTGACACAGCACAAGTCACTAGATACAATTTATCCTGCTGTACATTTACATTATTGTTACACTATAACTTACGTTTGCAAAGTCGTCATCCCTGGCTCTGACTCTGAAGGGTCTATTTGAAGTCCTGTCCCTGAGCACCATGTTCTCAGGGCCTGAGTTGCTGTAAACGTATGCCTCATAGCGCTCCCGCTCGAATTTTGGTGGGTTCCTGCTCTTTTTCATCACCTCAATGTTGACTGAAGTGGAAGCGAACTGGTCGCGGTTTAACACCTGGGAAGCCTGGAGAAAACATCATCAGTATTGCAATGAAGCACAATATATTTGGGTCAAACTGCCCCTTGATGTGGTGTAGCGGTTAGCACTGTCGCCTCACAGCAAGAAGGTTCTGGGTTTGAGCCCAGTGGCTGGCAGGGGCCTTTTTGTGTGGAGTTTGCATGTTCTCCCCCGTCTGTGTGGGTTTCCCCCAAAGACATGCAGCTTAGGTTAATTCGTGGCTCTAAATTGACCGTAGGTGCGAATGGTTGTTTGTCTCTATGTGTCAGCCCTGCGATGATCTGGCAATTTGTCCAGGGTGTACCCCGCCTCTCACCCATAGTCAGCTGGGACTGACTCCAGCTTGCCTGTGACCCTGTACAGGATAAACAGTTATGGGCAAACAGATAAATGGATTTTCATCCATTTATCTATTTGTCCGTAACTGGATAAACAGTTTGTCTGTACAGGATAAACAGTTATCTCAGTGTTCCTGGGGTTGGGAACTTTCACTTTCTGTCTTTTCCCTCTTTTACACTGTAAATGACTGAACTACTTGATGCTAATTAGATAATTATTAGCCTTAATCATCAGCTAGTTTATGTTGGTGAGCAAAAGTGTTCTTACAACTTGAATGCAGAGCGTACAGAGTGTTCGCCTGCCACATCAGAACTTCTACTATATAACAAAAGCCCAATTAGCATCATTGGGGAAATGAGGTATTGGTCTGAATGTGAAGCTCAGATTAATCCAAAGTACAATGTAGAGACACCAGTCCACCAATATTAGTAACTGTTGATGTATCAGAACATTCAGTTATAGTTACACTAATTTATATCAGGGTTCTAACTAGGTTTTTTTCAGCATATCAGGCCACTACGCAATGTCTCCTTACTGCTACGCCCACAATATT
Source organism: Neoarius graeffei (assembly GCF_027579695.1). Classification (NCBI taxonomy): domain Eukaryota; kingdom Metazoa; phylum Chordata; class Actinopteri; order Siluriformes; family Ariidae; genus Neoarius; species Neoarius graeffei. The sequence goes on along the minus strand of NC_083583.1, from coordinate 14,378,761 downwards.
GCCGACACACCTGTAAAAGTTGTCGCTACACTAATAAAAAGACTTGTCAATCTTGAAAATGTGGTCTTTTGTTTAATTTTCTCTTGTTGTCCCCATGCGGTGGCAACGGTGCACCGCCATGCGAATGTTCTACATTCGGACATACTCCATCCACTGTCCACGTAAATACCAGTGCATAGCTGCCTGAATAGTTCCGTGTGGAGCTCGTCACTGATCATGCTAATCTGGTTTACCTCCTTCCTTATGCTGTGTTTGTAGTAAAGTGCCATCCGTGTTAAGAGGCGTGTACATGCCATGGATGTAATACATCCCGGTCCTCAAGTAAGAGCTGGATAGTCATGCATTGTAATGGAATGGCTGAAGCTGAAAATAAATCTGAGACTTGGTGAACATCAGTTGGTTGTTTTATTCTTGGTCCACAAATGTGTCACCAATATAGTTGAATATTAATTAAGTCTTTAATCAAAAACAATCACAGCAACTTTTGGAAAAAAAATTCTCATTAATATTACCAAAAAAGGGGGGCGGCACGGTGGTGTAGTGGTTAGCACTGTCGCCTAACAGCAAGGTCTTCAGTTTGAGCCCAGCGGCCGACAAGGGCCTTTCTGTGTGGAGTTTGCATGTTCTCTCCATCCTCTGGGTGCTCCGGTTTCCCCCCACAGTCCAAAGACTTACAGGTTAGGCTAATTGGTGGCTCTAAATTGACCGTAGGTGTGAATGTGAGTGTGAATGGTTGTTTGTCTTTATATGTCATCCCTGCGATGACTTGGTGACTTGTCCAGGGTGTACCCCGCCTCTCAGCCATAGTCAGCTAGGATAGGCTCCAGCTTGCCTGCGACCCTGTAAAGGATAAGTGGCTACAGATAATGAATGGATGGATTACCAAAAAAGTTACTTTCAAGGAGGCCTGCAAGTACTAGGAAATGCACTAGAATGCATCTCTGAGCACATAGAACCTGTGAGCTTTTGGGGTCTTAAGGCAGCCCTTGAACCCCTGGCTGTTATGACTGGTGCCACTACTCTGATATTTTGGTCTAGTTAGAACCCTGTTATATTGCTAGTTTCTTATCGATAGCAGTGAAGTATTGTACTGTAGGTACCAACAGTTGGCTAGTTAATTGCTAGTAAACCAGCTTTCATTTGAAACTGGTAGAAACAAATAAGATTTTAGTATCTACATTTCATTTTATAGCCCAAACTCTCAAAAAATATCCAACCAGCAATCAAAACTATTTTATTAGTCATTACATTAGCTACTTCGATAGCTAGCTAGACAACTAGATAACTACAGCACTAGATTAGTACACATGGTATTTATTTCCATTTCCAGGTACCGCATTATCCTCTAATTATTTGCATATGGTACCTTATTATATAAACATTAGTATTTTACTGGGAAATACACCACTTGTATTTTTTATACGAGCTCCATCCGGGACATGGAGAACCAAAACCGTGACACAAATCTCTAACAAACAAACTTTCTAACAAACAAACTTCCAAGTGCAAACTTCTAACAAACAAACTTCTAACCAAAAACAATACCTCGCCCCACTTACTTCGTAGCAGGCGAAATAATAATAATAATAATAATAATAATAATAACAACAACATGCAAAATCAGTACTCTGAAGAATTGGCTACTTACCAAAACTATGAGCGTTATTGGACCTGTGATATCTGCTGGTTTTAGCATGGTTAGGTTTCCCGTTTTTTCATCTATTTGAAATATGTTGTCGTCATTTCCTACAGTAAACGAAACAGTAGGTAACAGTTATTCTATACACTGGCAACCAGCCAGAAAGTTCAACTGGATTCAGATATATGATTTCAAAAAAAAAAAAATCCAAATGTTTTACCTCTAACAATTTTATAGCTAATCTGTTCATTTCTGCTTTTGTCTCCATCTCTTGCGAAGATCGGTCCTGGATTTAACTGGAGCGGTTCTTCCTAAAAGTTCAAAATGTGATTATTAAGTTAGATTATTTTAATTTTTTTTTTACTTCACTGGACTTACATGTACAGATGTGAAATATGATGTAAGAATATGGATGAATCATATAAAATAATGAAACTATCGGTTTTCCTTGTAGTGGAAACAATGACGAAGTAGAGACTGATACTGACACTGGAGACTCCTTCTGTAAATTACAGAAAATGTCACCAACTCAATCAATGCTGATATTATTCTTTGTTAAATACCAACAAGTTTTGAAAAGTCATTCAAGTCTGTAGAAATGAGGTGTTACATAGAAACAACAAAGTATGAGAACCTGTACATGAATATAAACCTGTGATTTGAATGACAGCTTGTACTATCCTCAGAGCTGCTGCTATAGAAAATTAATCCAGTTTCTGACCAATCAGAATTGATTGCTGTGGTATAACACATTTTTATAATGTCACTATGTATACTGGGCGGCACGGTGGTGTAGTGGTTAGCGCTGTCGCCTCACAGCAAGAAGGTCCGGGTTCGAGCCCGTGACTGGCGAGGGCCTTTCTGTGTGGAGTTTGCATGTTCTCCCCGTGTCAGTGTGGGTTTCCCCCACAGTCCAAAGACATGCAGGTTAGGTTAACTGGTGACTCTAAATTGACTGTAGGTGTGAGTGTGAATGGTTGTCTGTGTCTATGTGTCAGCCCTGTGATGACCTGGCGACTTGTCCAGGGTATACCCTGCCTTTCGCCCGTAGTCAGCTAGGATAGGCTCCAGCTTGCCTGCGACCCTGTAGAACAGGATAAAGTGGCTAGAGATGATGATATGAGACTATGTATACTGTATACCATCACATGCCTAAAGTTATGTTAGATTTTAATCTTAGCGGTGGGAGCAAAAGTTTGTACACCCTTAGGATAAGATGAAGAAATTAAATTTATAGCAATGAGTCATTTAATGTTATCTTATATGTTGTATGTTAAGCAAGCCTTGGTGGGTGGCACAGTGGTTAGTACTGTCGCCGCACAGGAAGAAGGTTCTGGGTTTGAGCCCAGCAGCCGACAGAGGCCTTTCTGTTTGGAGTTTGCATGTTCTCCCAGTGGCTGCATGGGTTTCCTTCAGGTGCTCCAGTTTCCCCCACAGTCCAAAGATTTGCAGGTTAGGTTAGCCCTTGAGCAAGAACCCAACTACTCCCCAGGTGCTGTAGCATAGCTGCCCACCGCTCTGGGTATGTGTGTGTGCTCATTGCTTCAGATGGGTTAAACGCAGACATTACATTAATGGTATTTAACAGACGCTCTTATCCAGAGCGACGTACAACATACCCAGAGAAGCCTGGGGATTTTAGTTGGGGGTTGGGAGCAGTTGGGGCTTAGGTGCCTTGCTCAAGGGCACTTCAGCCATTTGTACAGGTCCAGGGAATCAAACCAGTGATCTTTTGGTCCCAAAGCTGCTTCTCTAACCTTTAGGTCATGGCTTCCCCCTTGTCACTGTGCTTAAGTATACGTGTGATAAATAAAGTTGTTCTTCTTCGAGAAGCAGCTTTGGGGACCAAAAAGTTGCTGGTTTGATTCCCTGGACCAGCAGGAATGGCTGAAGTGCCCTTGAGCAAGGCACCTAACCCCTGACTGCTCCCTGAGCTGCTCTGGATATGTTGTACATTGCTCTGGATAAGAGCGTCTGCTAAATACCATTAATGTAACATAACGTAATATCATCATATGTCTTTCATATCCTCTGAACAGATTTTGGATCCTCACAGATACAATATTCGTCTCATGCTCTTTTTCTTTTGCTTGATATTTCCATTACGACTCTGCCTAATGTAATTTATGAACTCAGATCTGAGAGGGTTACGTTGGAAGTTTTTGTTCAGACTACTTTCCTGTTGATTTTGTCTTTTTGCAAATAAATTATAAAATAGAGGTGGGTTTAAAAGACAAACTCCTTTACCTGTCTTTCTGTTAAGTTGACTCTGCCCTTATATCCAACACTCAGGCAGATCTTGGCAGTACCCATATTGATTCTCGTGCATGGCTGGAACCAGGGCGGACGGTTGTCAATGTCTTTTATGTTGATGACAATCATCGTGGTGGCTGTGAAGGTGATTTGGCCTGGCGGTGACAATGGTGGACTGTCCTGTTAAAAAAAAAAAAAAAAAAATTATATATACTGTATAAGAGCACAGTTTATTAGATTAGCTGAATGTAAGTGTATGAGGATATCAATAGAGTACTGTAAAGACATGACAACTACTGCAAAAAAAAGTCTGTTTTAGGCCAGAACTAAAATTTAATCTGGAAAATAAGTGCATTCTTCCAGTGCTATTAATAATCCATGCTTGAGGACTTCAAACTCTTCTGTCCTTGCATACCTGCACATATAAGGTCAGTTTCACCTGCTGGATGACATCATAATCTAAAGTCTTGTTGACAAGAATATTTGGCTTGTACATGTTCTCCAGTCGGAAATATGGGTTCTGCAGAAACAGACAGGTTCCATAAATCATTCCTGCATTTACAGTGATGCTTGAAAGTTTGTGAACCCTTTCAAATTTTCTATATTTCTGCATAAATATGACCTAAACATTATCAGATTTGATGAACAATAAATTCTGAATTCATCCATCCATTATCTGTAGCCACTTATCCTGTTCTATAGGGTCACAGGCAAGCTGGAGCCTATCCCAGCTGACTATGAGCGAAAGGCGGGGTACACCCTGGACAAATCGCCAGGTCATCGCAGGGCTGACACAGAGACAAACAACCATTCACACTCACATTCACACCTACGGTCAATTTAGAGCCACCAATTAACCTAACCTGCATGTCTTTGGACTGTGGGGGAAACCGGAGTACCCCGAGGAAACCCACGCAGACATGGGGAGAACATGCAAACTCCACACAGAAAGGCCCTCGCTGGCTGCTGGGCTCAAACCCAGGACCTTCTTGCTGTGAGGCAACAGTGCTAACCACTACACCACCGTGCCGCCCTGAATTCTGAACTATACCAGCAAATTCTAAAGGAAAATGTCAGGACATCTGTCCCTGAACTAAATCTCAAGAGAAGGTGGGCCATGCAGCAAGACAATGACCCTAAGCACACAAGTCGTTCTACCAAAGAATGCTTAAAGAAGAATAAAGTTAATGTTTTGGAATGGCCAAGTCAAAGTCCTGACCTTAATCCAATCGAAATGTTGTGGAAGGACCTGAAGCGAGCAGTTCATGTGAGGAAACCCACCAACATCCCAGGATTAAAGCTGTTCTGTACGGAGGAATGGGCTAAAATTCCTCCAAGCCGGTGTGCAGGACTGATCAACAGTTACCGCAAACGTTTAGTTGCAGTTATTGCTGCACAAGGGGGTCACACCAGATACTGAAAACAAAGGTTCACATACTTTTGCCACTCACAGATATGTAATATATGGATCATTTTTCTCAATAAATAAATGACCAAGTATAATATTTTAGTCTCATTTGTTTAACTGGGTTCTCTTTATCTACTTTTAGGACTTGTGTGAAAATTTAATGATGTTTTAGATCATATTTATGCAGAAATATAGAAAATTCTAAAGGATTCACAAACTTTCAAGCACCACTGTAGATCAGAGAAAGACAACAATAATTCAAGTTAACCTAGTTAACTGCCTACCAGAGTTGGCTCCAAGGCGTAATATAAAACTCCTGAATCATCATCTTTTGCTTCGATCTGGGCCACACTGGTGTTAACAGGTGTGAGCTGTGAACAAAGATGCAAAAAAATTCTCCTCATTGACCTCATACATAGAAGTAAAAATGAATGTGCAGTGACCTTATAAGTAATGGCATCTCTCTCGTGTTATAAATGGAAAAGTGTAATTAAAGTCCTCAGCGGCTTTATAGAGGCACAAAAATTTCTCACCTCATTAACATCTAGAGTGTATTTACTCTGGGCAAATGAAGGAGGGTTGTCATTGATGTTTTCGACTTGAACAAGTACCGTCAAAGTAATCTGTGGATTTTGACAAATACATACTGTAGGGTTGGCTATACTTATTAGACAGCTGTTGGAAAAAATGCTGCAAATAGAAGAAGCCCTAAAATAGAGATTCAAGCTGTTCCATTAGCACAGAATTAATTCAGTTGGAAGTGTGACTAATGAAGCGCCATGTGAGACACTTACACTTCTGGATCCTGTTTTATTGCAGCGGATTTGAACTGTGAGCGCCTCAGGATTTAACAGAGTCTGAAAAATGAAATTAACACGTTCACGTCATCAACGTTTGCAAACCTGCTTCAGGTTTTCTGTTAATTTATTCAGAGTAGCTCAGTTTCTTGTGTGTGCTGTAGCCTGGAGCGTTCTTATCAGAACAAGAAGTTGTGTTTGGAAAGGAAGGGAAGGGTAGAACAATTTTGAGAAATGCTCCTTCCTGTGACCTTATTGAAAAAGTGGGTGTAAATATCAGACGTGCAGAATTCAACAAAGTCATCATGTTTCTTGTTGCCAAGTTACTAGTCAAAAAGAGGAGAGGGCAGTGACAACATTTTGGTAAGACATACTAAAGGAACCATACTTCAAAATCAAGGCGTTTCTTCACGATCAGATCCAAGCCCCTCAGGTCAAAAGCATTGTCTGGGTTCTCGGTGAGAGTCAGTGTGACGTTCTTTGTTGTTGTGTTAATATGGACAACAACAGCATCGATTGTGTTGTTCTCTTTAATAGTCACAGGCTCTGAGGGAACTGAACAAACTGAAGAGAGAAGACAAATATCATCATGCTTAATGAACCACGACCCGGCCTACGAACAAACAACGAAAATAAACCACATTATTATTTTTTTTTTCCAGAGAACAGAATTGGTTCAGGATTTGGATATTTATTATAAGTGTCAATTCTGTACATAATATGGTATTGTGATATTGTGCATTTCTGAATTACTGAACAGGCAACTTACCACATTTTCTAAGGGCAGATAAATTAGCTCGGTTTAACAAGACATCAGTCAAAACCTTATTATATATCCATGTATTATTATTATTAAGTAAAATACATCACATCAATACACAACCAAGCATTTATCCAGGCCATGTCAACTGGTTCAACAACTAAAAACAAGCCGTACTTACTTTTTTGAGCAAGACAGAATTTGTGAAGGAGGAACGCTATCATGCAGCTGAAGGCCGTGTTTCGGGATTTTAGCTTATATTTCCTTTCCATGTCCCAATACGTGATGAACACAAATAAGTATGGAGGACTAGAGGGGACCGTGGCACCAGCTGGTACTTCTTCACATAAAGCACTGACTGTGTTAGCTGATGAGTGGGAGTCAACTCCCGTTGCAATGTTTGTGACTTCATCTTACGGTCATATATTGCCTAAAGAGCTTGCCAACAGTGGACTGCTCCCTCCTACAAAAATACTTGCATCTGCTTTTGAGGGGGGCATTTTGTATTAGTGCTCAGCATACCAAAAGCGCAAGAATGTGCCTGCAGAAAGGAAGAATTTGGACCATGTTGTTTTTATGAGAAACTCACTCAAATTGTTCCACTTTGCAGATAATAAAGAATAGAACTGCACGATAGAATACAATGGACTGGTTTTAAGAATGCAGATTAGGCCTAGTCTGAGACCGGATTAGAAATCTAAATCAAATATTTTAACAGCATTGTTGAATTTGCAAATCTGATTCATGTTGATTAATTTTCCTTAGCTATAATCCATAATTATTATTATGCACTTGTTTTAATGCATTATTGTTTCAATATATAAGGCACTAGTAGTAGATTATTTGTGTTACAGGTCAAAATATTTCAACCTAGGTGATTTTTTTTTTAACCTGGGTTAAAATTTTTAACCTAGTTCATAATTTTCAAACCTCTGTAAAATTTTGGATTATCTGAGATTCTTAAAAGGGATTGTCAATCACTTCTTTTGTCTCTTTCTCTCATCCACTTCCTCTCTGACTACACCTACCCAGCAGTTCCTCTTGTCTATCTACTTATTCCTATCTACCTAATTAGCATTTTATTTTTTAGATATCCTTTTTCATATTTACCTGGGATTCAAACTCAGAACCTTCTGATTCTTAACCCAACACCTTAACCACTAGACAGTGATAGAAAGAGTGATATATACATTTTGAATTTATTAATGAGTCCAGGCTTATTATGTCATCAGGTAGCTTAAAATAAAGAGTCTTCCCAAATCCTAGATATAGTAAGTCTCCTTAATACAAGCAGCAAATTATGAACTGGGTAAAAATTTCTAACTTAGGTTGAAAAATTCCACCTAATCTACAATTCTGGCCTGTGACATCTGCAAGTACAGATAATGTATTGCATAACATGCAAATGAAACCACGAGCCATAGGCATGAGCTAAGGATACAAAGCAAGAAACAGCCAGACTAGAAGCAAGACCAACAAAAGCTTGATACTAAAAGGCAGAAAAACGAGAACTTAAATAGTGGTGCTAACAAGCTATAATGAGACACAGGTGAGGGAACATGTGACCAGATCATGTGACATGCAGGAGCTGATGGGTATTGTAGTTTTGCACCTTTCTGTGTTACCATGACACAACAGTAACTACTAATTTACAGGGACTTATGTCCCTTATATAGCGTATGATCTACATAATCTAAGGAGATAAAGTACAACCCCAATTCCAAAAAAAAAATGGGATGCTGTGTAAACTGTAAATAAAAACAGAATGTGGTAATTTACAGATAATGGAACCCCTATATTTAATTGACCATAGTACAAAACTGGGTGGTGTAGTGGTTATCACTGTTGCCTCATAGCAAGAAGGTCCTGGGTTTGAGCCCAATGGCTGACAAGGGCCTTTCTGTGTGGAGTTTGCATGTTCTCCCTGTGTCTGTGTGGGTTTCCTCTGGGTGCTCTGGTTTCCCCCAAAGACATGCAGGTTAGGCTAATTGGTGGCTCTAAATTGACTGTAGGTGTGAATGGTTGTTTGTCTCTATGTGTCAGCCCTGCGATGACCTGGCAACTTGTCCAGGGTGTACCCCACCTCTCGCTCATAGTCAGCTGGGATCAGCTCCTGCGACTCTGTACAGGATAAGTGGTTACAGATAATGGATGGATAGTACAAAGACAACATATCAAATGTTGAAACTGAGAAATTTTCTTGTTTTTTGAAAAATATATGCTCATTTTGAATTTGATGTCAGCAACACATTTCAAAAAAGTTGGGACAGGGGCAACAAAAGACTGAAAAAGTTGTGTAATGTGAAATAAAAAACTAATTTGGTTAATTGGCAACAGGTCAGTAACATGATTGGGTATAAAAAGAGCATCCCAGAGAGGCAGAGTCTCTCAGAAGTAAAGCTGTGGAGAGGTTCACTGCTCTGTGAAAGACTGCATGGGCAAACAGTGCAACAATTTAAGAATAACGTTCCTCAATGTAAAACTGCAAATAATTTGGGGATCACATCATCTATGGTCCATAATATCATTAAAAGATTCTGAGATTCTGGAGAAATCTCTGTACGCAAGAGACAAGGCTGAAAACTGACATTGGATGCCTGTGATCTTCAGGCCCTCAGGTGACACTGCATTAAAATCAGACACGTGTCTGTGGTGGAAATCACTGTATGGGCTCAAAAACACTTTAGAAAACCATCGTCTGTGAAAACAGTTAATTATTGCATCCACAAATGCAAGTTAAAACCAGATATAAACACTATCCGGAAACACAGACACCTTTTCTGGGCCCGACCTCTTTTATGATGGACTGAGGTAAAGTGGAAAATTGTCCCAAGGTCTGATGAAACAAAGCAGAAATTCTTTTTAGAAATCATGGACACCACGTTCTCCAGGCTAAAGAGGAGAGGGACCATCCGGTTTGTTATCAGTGCACAGTTCAAAAGCCAGCATCTGTGATGGTATGAGGGGGCATTAGTGCACATGACATGGGTAGCTTGTACATCTGGGAAGGCATCATTAATGCTGAATGATATATACATGTTTCAGAGCAATATGCTGCCATCCAGACAAAATCTTTTTCAGGGAAGGCCTTCCTTCTTTCACCAAGACAATGCCAAACCACTTTCTGCACATACTAAAACTGCATGACTCTGTAGTAAAAGAGTTGGTGTGCTAAACTGGCCTGCCTGCAGTCCAGACCTGTCTCCCATTTAAAACATTTGTTGCATTATGAAGCGCAAAATATGACAAAAGAGACCCGGACTATTGATCAACTGAATTTGTATATCAGGCAAGAATAGGACATTTATTTTTCAAAATTATAGCAGTTCATACATGTCAACCTATACGGAATGTCCGTATTTTATACGGATTTGATTCAATAAACGTAGTATACGGGCGTACAAATAAAGTTATACGGATTCTTTAAAAAACTTCAATATTTATTTAGAGCTATAATCAATTCCCACAATGATAAAAGAGCGCATAACATTTACAAATGTACTGTACACCACAGAAAGCACAAACAGCCAGTAAAGAGTCTTATGAAATCGCGCGTTATCTTGTGGTAGCGAAACTTTGTTCCACTTTTGATCATGCACACACCGCATTGCGAGAATCCCGCCAACCTGGAAGTATTTTGTTTGAAACGTGTATTTCCACCTGAGCGACTTTCACTAGCGACTGAAAAGATTCTGAATGGGCACTCCGGCAAGATCAACACAGACACTTGCTGTGACATGCAGCCTAGTGAGTATTGGTGCAGACTGCTAAAAAAAGCTGTCATGGAGTACAATTCAGAACATTAGAGTGACACTTTATGTTTTTGTCGAACATTGGAGCTTTGTATTCATTCTGAAGGTTTATTGTTATTAATATTGAATAAAAAGTAACTTGGATATATCATTGTTAATTATCATTCAAATTTTAGGTAAATTATTTTAATTTGCATCTTATACGGATTTTATAAGGGAAATACGGATTTTGGAGGTTGGTTATACAGGTTTGATTGACCAAAGGTTGACATGTATGGCAGTTGGTCTCCTCAGTTGTTATAAGTAGAGGTGATGCAACATAGTGGTACAGTAAACATGCCCCTGTCCCAACTTTTTTGAAACATGTTGCTGATGTCAAATTCAAAATGAGCATATATTTTTCAAAAAACATACAATTTCTCCATTTCAACAATTGACATGTTGTCTTTGTACTATTTTCAATGAAATATAGGGTTTCCATGATTTGCAAATTATTGCATTCTGTTTTTATTTGCAGTTTGCACACGTCCCAACTTTTTTGGAATTGGGGTTGTATTAATTTCACATTTCTTTGGAAGGAGTCTCCAGTGTCAGTGCTTTGGAACAGTCAGAGGTAAAGCTGCAACTAAGTTTTCCACCAAAAATCCATACCATAAAATGTAACAATTGTATGCTTAGGACAGCCCATCATTACCCCGACAACCCCCCCCCCTTTTCTGGTGACTCCTTTGGTGCACCATGAGTCCTTTTTGAGAGCGGCAGATCTGATGACAGATGTCACAAAGGTATCCATCATCTGGTTGTTCTAGGTGTTGTTGCTGCTATTGATGTCATCTCCTTCTTCTTTCCTCCATCCATTTAGTCTGCCAAGTCTTGAAGAAACTTTTCCCCTCAAGAATTGTTTTCTGTCAGGATGATCTGTTGGCAGCACCTGATTCCAGGTCAGAAGGACTGGCATTGAGGGCTGCTTTGATGTGGTCTTTAGAGCATTTCTTAGGACATCCCAGGGGGTGTTTCCCATTCAAGAGTTTGCTGTAATGGAAATATGGTGGGGAAAAAAGGAGGATGAAAAGGAAAAAGAGACAGTGGGTCATGCACACTCTGCCCGCACTCACTTAGGGCCCCCAGACATAATCCGGTGGCGAGCAGATTACCAGGACAACCGACACCTGAGAGACTTGCACTTGGTGATGATGTTGCCCACACTGGGTTGGGCTGCCAGAGCTCCGTTAGCCACTCTGTTTCAGATTTCCAGACAGGCCTTCATGGCAATCGTGATGGTATCAGGGCACACAAAGTCCCCACCATACTTCACCCCATCTGGCAATCCCCTACATTGGACGTTGTCCATCTGGCAAAACAAGGACTTGGAGTTGGACTTTCCTAGACAACTATTGTACAGTGTAACTAATGTACTTGTTGAGAAATCTCTGTTGTATGAAAGGATGCATAAAACACTTCAGGATGTTCTTTTATTGGAGTCTAATGAACTTTGGGGTGGTACAGGAACACAGTATCTCTGCTTTGCACTGGCCTGCATCACACCAACCAGTTTTTGATTAATTTCCTACAACACCACTCACTGTTGTGTGATAAAGTGCCAGAAAGGGCTCATAAAGCACCTTTTAACTGATGGCTCTAGAACTATTTTTGTTGATCTTAGCTACATTCCACTTAAAAATCCCATTATTGTGGCGACAACAGAAATGGTTCTTTACAGAATTAAAATGGATCCTTTATGCATTTTTCAAAAGAACTATTTCTGCCACTGTCATGTAATGGAATACATGCTTTTACAGTAAGTTGAAACTTAAGTTGAAGCCTCTTTTACCATCTTGCGCATAGTACATGGGGGCAAAAATAAACTTGGGTTCTCTTTCAGGCAAGCTTGTAACTTGGGGAAACCATGGCTTAATGGTTAGATAAGCAGCTTTGGTACTAAAAGTTAATTGGTTTGATTCCCTGGATCAGCAGGAAGGGCTGGAGTACCCTTGAGTAAAGCACTTAACTCCCTAGGCTGCTTTGGTTATGGTGTACATTGCTCTGGATAAAAGTGTCTGCTAAATGCCTGTAATGTTCCAGTTGGTGTCTACTTTATTATTATTATTGCCCTAACAATAGAAATGGACATTTTCAGGCAAGTAGTTATTTTTAATAACCATTCCCTGACTTATGAAGGTCAACACACTTCTCCCTCATTTGGTCTGTGTTCTCTTATATTTTCCATGGTGACAAAGGGAATTTGGCCTCTGTGTCACCTCATATTTGTTCCCCAGTTAATCTGGAAGTCATGGATTACAGCTTGAAAGTTCCTACACACTCCAGTCAACTCAAACATGTACAATATAAATGGGAAACATGCTTCAGTTCACTGTAATTGTGTTCACTATGATTTCCAGGGGTGCTAATAATAGTGACATGTTTTTGTTGAAAATATATTTCTTGATGAGGGATTTGTTTTTTTTTTCTGAATACATTTATTTCAAGGTTGGATTTTTCTCATTTTTTCAGTGGGAGATGAAGCAACTTTACCAAAAGGTGGATTCTTTTCGAACCCTTTTTTCTGATCTTTACAAATGGGGACAATAATCATGGAGGGTACTGTATTGTTGGGGGAACTTTTGTGTAAGTGATTACTTTTGTGTGTGTGTGTGTGTGTGTGTGTGTGTGTGACTGAAGTGATTCAGGCTGGCATGCTGAACAAGGAAATTGGGATGACAGAGTGAGCATGTAGGCTACAACAGCCACCTTGACTTTTAAGAGTAGTATAGGCCATATATAGTGGTGAATGGAGTCTACATTTTCTTTAGCTGTGAACAAGAACTAAAAAAACCCAACAACAAACAAACACTGCCCTCTTTGTAGCTGTGTCATGTTATCAAGTTCTGCTTCTGTACCCATCAGAGCACCATGAGGAAACTCAGTCATGTCACGCTTTGGTATTAAGCATGCTTGGAGACAAGAAGAGTATCTTGAAGTGGCGCTGCCTCACTCGGCCCCCCTCCACTCCTCTCCCTGGTGCTGTGTGTGGGAACAACGGATACACACATACACATGAAACACACACATTGTCGACGCTTGCGAATGTCATATGTTCAAAAAAGCTCTGCACAGCTGGCCTGCATGCTGCATTGTTTCATACGATTGAACACTGTAAACACTTTGCAGAAGAATAACCTCATTACTAGTTTGTGTTAATTACAGTGGTACTTGAAAATTTGTGAACCCTTTAGAATTTTCTATATTTCTGCATAAATATGACCAAAAGCATCATCAGATTTTCACACAAGTCCTAAAAATAGATAAAGAGAACCCAGTTAAACAAATGAGACAAAAATATTATACTTGGTCATTTATTTATTGAGCAAAATGATCCAATATTACATATCTGTGAGTGGCAAAAGTATGTGAACCTCTAGGATTAGCAGTTAATTTGAAGGTGAAATTAGAGTCAGGTGTTTTCAATCAATGGGATGACAATCAGGTGTGAGTGGGCACCCTGTTTTATTTAAAGAACAGGGATCTATTAAAGTCTAATCTTCACAACACATGTTTGTGGAAGTGTATCATGGCACGAACAATGGAGATTTCTGAGGACCTCAGAAAAAGTGTTGTTGATGCTCATTAGGCTGGAAAAGCTTAAAAAACCCTCTCAAAAGAATTTGGACTTCACCAACTCCCCAGGAGTGGTCGACCAACAAAGGTCACTCCAAGAGCAAGGCGTGTAATAGTCGGCGAGGTCACAAAGGACCCCAGGGTAACTTCTAAGCAACTGAAGGCCTCTCTCACATTGGCTAATGTTAATGTTCATGAGTCCACCATCAGGAGAACACTGAACAACAATGGTGTGCATGGCAGGATTGCAAGGAGAAAGCCACTGCTCTCCAAAAAGAACATTGCTACTTGTCTGCAGTTTGCTAAAGATCATGTGGACAAGTCAGAAGGCGATTGGAAAAATGTTTTGTTGGTGTATGAGACCAAAATAGAACTTTTTGGTTTAAATGAGAAGCATTACGTTTGGATAAAGGAAAACACTGCATTCCAGCATAAGAACCTTATCCCATCTGTGAAACATGGCAGTGGTAGTATTATGGTTTGGGCCTGTTTTGTTGCATCTGGGCCAGGACGGCTTGCCATCATTGATGGAACAATGAATTCTGAATTCATCCATCCATTATCTGTAGCCGCTTATCCTGTTCTACAGGGTCACAGGCAAGCTGGAGCCTATCCCAGCTGACTATGGATGAGAGGCAGGGTACATCCTGGACAAATTGCCAGGTCATCGCACGGCTGACAGAGAAAAACAACCATTCACACCTATGGTCAATTTAGAGCCACCAATTAACCTAACCTGCATGTCTTTGGGGGAAACCGGAGCACCTGGAGGAAACCCACGCAGACATGGGGAGAACATGCAAACTCCACACAGAAAGGCCCTCGCTGGCTGCTGGGCTCAAACCCAAGACCTTCTTGCTGTGAGGCGACAGCGCTAACCACTACACCACCGTGCCACCCTGAATTCTGAATTATACCAGCAAATTCTAAAGGAAAATGTCAGGACATTTGCCCATGAACTGAATCTCAAGAGAAGGTGGGTCATGCAGCAAGACAGCGACCCTAAGCACACAAGTCGTTCTACCAAAGAAGGTTAAAGAAGAATAAAGTTAATGTTTTGGAATGGCCAAGTCAAAGTCCTGACCTTCATCTAATCGAAATGTTGTGGAAGGACCTGAAGCGAGCAGTTCATGTGAGGAAACCCACCAACATCCCAGAGTTGAAGCTGTTCTGTACGGAGGAATGGGCTAAAATTCCTCCAAGCCGGTGTGCAGGACTGATCAACAGTTACCGGAAACGTTGAGTTGCAGTTATTGCTGCACAAGGGGGTCACACCAGATACTGAAAGCAAAGGTTCACATACTTTTGCCACTCACAGATATGTAATATTGGACCCTTTTCCTCAATTAATAAATCTCATCTCATTATCTCTAGCCGCTTTATCCTTCTACAGGGTCACAGGCAAGCTGGAGCCTATCCCAGCTGACTATGGGCGAAAGGCGGGGTACACCCTGGACAAGTCGCCAGGTCATCACAGGGCTGACACATAGACAACCATTCGCACTCACATTCACACCTACGGTCAATTTAGAGTCACCAGTTAACCTAACCTGCATGTCTTTGGACTGTGGGGGAAACCGGAGCACCCGGAGGAAACCCACGCGGACACGGGGAGAACATGCAAACTCCGCACAGAAAGGCCCTCGCCGGCCCCGGGGCTCGAACCCAGGACCTTCTTGCTGTGAGGCGACAGCGCTAACCACTACACCACCGTGCCGCCCTCAATTAATAAATGACCAAGTATAATATTTTTGTCTCATTTGTTTAACTGTGTTCTCTTTATCTACTTTTAGGACTTGTGTGAAAATCTGATGATGTTTTAGGTCATATTTATGCAGAAATATAGAAAATTCTAAAGGGTTCATAAACTTTCAAGCACCACTGTAAATAATATTGGCTGGCTTTTTTTGTGGAATATCGGATATATTCCATTCAGCTAGCATGATATTGAACGAGTCGAAGACAAGTAGCTGAATGAAATATATCTGATATACCACGAAAACATCCCAGCCAGTATTATTAGGGCCCGAGCACTGAACTAAGGTATTAGGCAGAGACCCGTCCACCCGTAAATTTGACGGGCGATTGCCGATTTCAACGGGCAAGTATACACACAGACGGATACTGAAACGGACGATAATGCCGAAAATTTTCGCACATGAATACTCCCACATGTCATCCGATAAATCCAGTTATGTTCCGCCCACACACGGACTGGCCATCGGGAGTAGCGGGAGTTTTCCCGGTGGGCTGGTGGTTCAGTGTGGGCCGGCGGAGAAAAAAAAAAAAAAAACAGTTGCGCGCTGGCCTTTAATATGATAAGCAATGTTAACAGTTTCTTTAACAAACTGTTAACATTGCTTATTACAGTTGCGCGCTGGCCTTTAATATGATAAGCAATGTTAACAGTTTGTTAAAGAAACTGTTAACATTGCTTATCATATTAAAGGCCAGCGCGCAACTGTTTTTTTTTTTTTTTTTTCTCCGCTGGCCCACACTGAACCACCGGCCCACTGGGAAAACTCCCGCTACTCCCGATGGCCAGTCCGTGTGTGGTTCCGCCATCATTTACAAATCGTAAGAAACACAGTTTAATACGAAAAATACTGAAAACTTGAAATGAAAAATCAGAATATTTCATCGTTTCCGCCATTTTGGCCCGCACTGAATCTTGTAACATGCGGACTGAATAAATCGCGAATTCTGATTGGTCGAAAATTGCCAAACACCCTGCGTTGTAGTTTCCTCTTTCTTGGCGGGAGAACCGCATTTTTTTTTGCTGACTCACTCTTCTGGATCAAGATGAATCCCAACAAACGCCCCAAATTGAATGTGACAAAAACTGATTCGTTTTTCCACAAAAAGACAGAAAAGGTATGTGTGATACATTGATTAACAAGGGGGGTTCATTGGGGTATGGTAAAATAGAATACTGTTGGTTTTTTTTTTTTATTAAATACTGTAACTAGATCAAAAGATTATATACAATTCATTGTTGTTTATTTTCTTTTCACTTTTGTTACCAAATCAAACACCATACATACATCTGATACATTCAGGAGTGAAACTGAAAAAAATACAAAGTAAAAATATGCAATATTTCTGATCAAAAATTACACGCCATTTCACCCTGAAAATGTCCTAGAATGCAGGAAATGAAGTCTAAATTTCAAAAATTTTCTGGGGGGGCATGCCCCCAGACCCCCCTAGAGGGACTTCACGCCTGCGGCGCTCGTCTTCGCACCTGCGGCGCTTATCAGGATTATATAAAATATTATTTTTGACTGGTAAATTTCTTTTTCTGCCTAATACCCTACACTGAACGGTGTGAAGACCCCATTGTTTTTCAAAGGAAAACAATAGGGTCGAGCACCGTTCGGTGCGAGACCCTATTGTTTTTCGAAGGATTATTATTAGGGCCTGAGCACCATTCGGTGCGAGTTTTTCGAAAGATTCTTCTTATTATTTTTCTGCCGTGTTTGGCCTTATTTGAGGCATTTCCCATGCACGAAAACTCATGAAATTTGATACACACATCAGTCATTGTCCTTGCTACTCAGCCACAGACTTTTGGCCCCTGGCATGGCCCAGGGACTTCATAGCGCCCCTTTTTCCATTTCCCATTGAAATGAATGGGTAGAACTTTGGAATGATGATGTCATAAGGCCATTTGGAGTGAAATTACACATGGTCATTTTTAACGTACTCCTCCTAGATGGTTCATCACATTCATGTCAAACTTGGCAAACATGATGCCAAGATATTGCTGAAGTTGAATTGCTAAGGGATTTTTGATATGTTGTAATATGTTGAAATATTATAACATCTAATATGTCAAGATATTGCTGAATGTTGAACTTGATATCTTGTAATATGATTCTGAGTCTGATGCATTGGTTCGTTTGCATGTGTGAATGCGGACCACACGCAGTCTGTATGCTACAATGTAACAATTTTACTGCCTGGTGCGGACCAAATAATCGAACACACACACACACACACACACACACACACACACACACACACACACACAATAATAGTGACCTTCTCTCATTGTGCGTTTTGTTGCAGACAAAATGCACAATGATTTTTGATATATTGTAATATGTTGAAATATTATAACATATGCCAAGATATTACTGAATGTTGAATTTGATATCTGTAGGATATTGCTGAATGTTGGACTCGATATCTTGTAATATGACTCTGATTCTGATACTCTTTAGCCGTTATGGGCCTGTCTGATGAACATTTAATGAATATATGACATGTGACTGTTTTGTTGGGTGGCGGGATGTCCTGGGTTGCGGAACCACACGTGCGAGGGTCCGTCCAGGCCGCTAGCGGCTTTAATTCTTATTCTTCTTCTTATTATTATTATTCTGCCATGTTTGGCCTTATTTGAGGCATTTCCCATGCACGAAAACTCATGAAATTCGATACACACATCAGTCATTATCATCGCTACTCAGCCCAGATGCAGCAAAACAGGCCCAAACCATGATACTACCACCACCATGTTTCACAGATGGGATAAGGTTCTTATGCTGGAATGCAGTGTTTTCCTTTCTTCAAACATAACGCTTCTCATTTAAACCAAAAAGTTCTATTTTGGTCTCATCTGTCCACAAAACATTTTTCCAATAGCCTTCTGGCTTGTCCACATGATCTTTACTGCAGACGAGCAGTAACGTTCTTTTTGGAGAGCAGTGGCTTTCTCCTTGCAACCCTGCCATGCAGACCATTCAGTGTTCTTCTGATAGTGGACTCATGAACATTAACATTAGCCAATGTGAGAGAGGCCTTCAGTTACTTAGAACTTACCCTGGGGTCCTTTGTGACCTCGCCGACTATTACGCGCCTTGCTCTTGGAGTGATCTTTGTTGGTCGACCACTCCTGGGGAGGGTAACAATGATCTTGAATTTCCTCCATTTGTACACAATCTGTCTGACTGCGGATTGGTGGAGTCCAAACTCTTTAGAGATGGTTTTGTAACCTTTTCCAGCCTGATGAGCATCAACAACGCTTTTTTTGAGGTCCTCAGAAATCTCCTTTGTTCGTGCCATGATACACTTCCACAAACATGTGTTGTGAAGATCAGACGTTGATAGATCCCTGTTCTTTAAATAAAACAGGGTGCCCACTCACACCTGATTGTCATCCCATTGATTGGAAACACCTGACTCTAATTTCACCTTCAAATTAACTGCTAATCCTAGAGGTTCACATACTTTTGCCACTCACAGATATTTAATATTGGATCATTTTCCTCAATAAATAAATGACCAAGTATAATATTTTTGTCTCATTTGTTTAACTGGGCTCTCTTTATCTACTTTTAGGACTTGTGTGAAAATCTGATGATGTTTTAGGTCATATTTACGCAGAAATATAGAAAATTCTAAAGGGTTCACAAACTTTCAAGCACCACTGTACGTGTACCACCAGTCATACACACCGCCTAGTGGTCAGTGTTAGTAATTACCAGTCATACACACCGCCTAGTGGCCAGTGTTAGTAATTACCAGTCATACACACCGCCTAAGTGGTTAGCGCTGTCGCCTCACAGCAAGAAGGTCCTGGGTTCGAGCCCCGGGGCTGGCGAGGGCCTTTCTGTGTGGAGTTTGCATGTTCTCCCCATGTCCGCGTGGGTTTCCTCCAGGTGCTCCGGTTTCCCCCACAGTCCAAAGACATGCAGGTTAGGTTAACTGGTGACTCTAAATTGACCGTAGGTGTGAGTGTGAATGGTTGTCTGTGTCTATGTGTCAGCCCTGTGATGACCTGGCGACTTGTCCAGGGTGTACCCCGCCTTTCGCCCGTGGTCAGTTGGGATGGGCTCCAGCTTGCCTGCGACCCTGTAGAACAGGATAAAGCGGCTAGAGATAATGAGATAAGATGAGACACACCGCCTAGTGGCCAGTGTTAGTAATTACCAGTCATACACACCGCCTAGTGGCCAGTGTTAGTAATTACCAGTCATACACACCGCCTAGTGGCCAGTGTTAGTAATTACCAGTCATACACACCACCTATGTCAGCCCTGTGATGACCTGGCGACTTGTCCAGGGTGTACCCCGCCTTTCGCCCGTAGTCAGCTGGGATAGGCTCCAGCTTGCCTGCGACCCTGTAGAAGGATAAAGAGGCTAGAGATGATGAGATGAGATGAGATGAGATGAGATGAGATGAGATGAGATGAGATGAGATGAGATGACACACCACCTAGTGGCCAGTGCTAGCCAGTAAAGAAATAAAACAAAAGAGACTGGCTAGGATATAAGAAAATTCTACAACCCAGAAACAGACGGTCCGCTTTTTGGCAGTGCCTAAATCTATATATTAGTGACCTGCCATCATTGTGCATTTTGTTGCAGACATATGAAAACTCTGCATGTACACACACACACACACACACACACACACACACACACTGCAGACACAGGAAAGCTAAGATAACTTAAGATTACAGTATGAGATAGAGATAAGGAGGAGACACATGTATAGTTTTGTACATATATAAATGTACATTTTCACACCACAGAAACACACACACACACACACGCACACTAACAGTCTTTGTCTGTCTATCTCTCATCCGTCAAGCAGTCATGGCATTTGTAACATGCACATCACGTTTGAACATTTGATGAATATATGACATGTGACTGTTTTGTTGGGTGGCGGGATGTCCTGGGTTGCGGAACCACACGTGCGAGGGCCCATCAAGGCTGCTAGCGGCTTTAATTATTTATTATTATTATTATTATTATTATTATACATTCCTTTCGGGTGTTCAATGCGTCTTTCTCTTTTAAAATTCTCTCAAAATCCTCCGTATTTAACGAAACAAACCTGGCGGCCATATTTGTTTACAAATTGTCACAGTTGCTCACTAGCGCGGAAGTTTTACTTCTCCGATGTGTGATGTCATGTTGTCTTGACAACCATGCAATATCGTAAACCATATTCAACGGTCATTCTCCATTGGGTAGAGTGACGTAATACACATAGGATAAGCAATATGCTAACAATATTGCATGCTATCGAACCAAATGAATGAAACCTGCTAGAAGGGAATAGAACACGTTTTTATTCCATCGAAAAAGTGTCCTGTTTGTATAATAATTACAGTTATACCACAGCAATCTTAAATTCTTGAATCTGATTGGTCAGCAGGTGTTGATTCTTTTTTTTATAACGCCAAGCCACGTGGTACCGAACTGACCCATTTCAGAGCCGACTCCCGACAGGGCACGCACATATCCCCGACTAACTCACGACTGAAAGAAAGCAGAGGTTAATATCTTGGGCCATTATTAAAAAATGTTCTGTTTCCGGTCCACCGGCCGGGTGAGTGCCGTTTGTGCGGGTGAAATTTTTTTAATGCCGGTTTTTCGACATTTTTTTCGGGTTCGTAAATCTAAAATCGAACTTGACATTTCCACATTCCCAGGGCTTTCCACTAAAGGCCAATTTATGCTGACAACCCAGTCCTCGCAGACGGTGTCGCAGATGGCGTCTGCGTAGCCCCCCCCTTCGCAGACGCTCTGCGCGCACCTCCCAAAAATTGTGACCACCGCAGAAGCCTCGCAGATAGCGTCGCAGACAAGAGGGCTCTGATTGGACAACTCTACATCTCTACATCCACTGTACACGCACTTCCGCTTCCCTACTTTCCCAGTTTGGTTTGTTTTCACGACCGCCATTTTTAAAAACACGAGTGAAGATGGAGCAGCATGAAGAGCGGTTGATCGAGGAAGTGAGGAAGTACGTGCATCTATACGACTCCAGTTCTAGTCATTATAAGTAACCGGAGGATAAACACTCCACTAACCACACCCACCAACTACTCCTAGCGATTTCGCGACTTCGCGCCCCCTTGCGTTGTGGCGGTGAATAACATCGTGCACGCCTATTACTCCCCGCTCAACGATAAATTACAACTGTCTGCGAAAAGCTATCTGCGAAAGCCTTGTCGCAAGAGCATGCAGAGGCCTTAAGGCTCATACTAGCCAGCCATGACAAATAAGTAGCCAGCCAGGGGGAGTAAACACAAAATAAACTCCTGTGCACGCAGTTCCCAGGGTTAAGTGTATTTTCCACAGACCATTTATTTATTCACTTTACTCAAATACAAAGTAAAATGGAAGTAAATCTTCTTTCTTTTCTTGCGTATTACATCATGAGGCGTTCCTGGCTTGTAAATCTCTTATTTTCGGTGCATGACACATTCACGCAACTGAGCATGCATCGAGTGCGCGCGCACACCGCATGTCAGGGCGCGGATCTCCCTTGATCAACGGTTCAGTTTGACATTATTGTCAGTCCGTTCATTTTTCGAAAAGATAGAAGTCACATGATCATGAAATATCACGTGTTATATGCGAAAGATATGATTGGCTATTGCTAGCGACTCTCGCCGATCAGTCTGGCTCCCGATTAGTTTTTCGAATCGGCTGTGAGATGAGTCGGTACCATCGAAAACTAGTCTTTACGCCTGACTCGCGACTTCAGTTGGCTCGGTACGCTGAAAATCGGCGTAGTGTGCGGCTAGCTTCACAGTAGTGCCATTTGCAAGGGAAATTAAAAGTGCATACTATATTAATGCACTCTTTCTAATATGTTATCATTCCTAGGAAGTTGGCAGATGCTTCATGTAATCGAATCTAATCTAACAGATTACAATTCTTGTTATTTAACATCCATTAATTGATATGGTGAAGCTTCCATTTTATGGAAGGAGTCTCCAAAGTCAGCATTTTATAACACCAGAGATAAACATATAACTTTAGGTTTTGCGCCACAGGAAAGTCTCAGGACAGACAGGGGATGCTGTGTTTTGAAGTTTCTCTCGAACAAGATGTAGGCACATGTAGGTCTTTCAAGCGAGAGAAAAAAGAGAAGCTGGCAAAGAAACAACTGTCTTTATCTGATATAACAAAAATGAAAAAAATGAACAAACCTGTCTTGTTAGTATTATATAGAATTAAATGTAACTTTAAATGGATAAAAAGTTAAATTTACCATTGTTCAATAAATAAAAATGGAGCATTGGCATATTGCTGTGGAACCAAAGGAATAAAACACTTTGGGACATGTTTTTATTGGAAAATAATCAGTTTACGGATGGTAGCGCAACACACCACCCATCATTGATTATTTTCCAATAGCATCATATCATGAAGCGATATTTAATAGTTTCCATGAAATCGAGTCGTATGAGCTGATAGCCATCGAGGTGTGTAGCACAGAGTCAGCTATAAGCCATGTACACTGAGATTGAGTGCAATAACTGTTTCATTCTATCCACATTCACTGGATTTTGAGAAACAGAGCATTTTTATTTTTATTTTTTGCAAATTCAATAAATAAAAACTTTATACAAAACGTCCGAAAAAATAATTTCTGCTTAAAATGTAAACAAACTGGCGAAACGACAGTAGCAATTTGTGGAAAATGCTATAATAATAATTCTTGAAAAAAACAAAAAAAATGATACATTCTTTTCATCAGATACTTTTATTCCATAATTTGTTGCTTTTTTGTATTGTTTTGGGGTTTTGTTTTCGAGTAGAGCTTTTATTTCGTCCTTGGTTGGTTCAGCAAAATGCTCTGCCATTTTGTTTTTCTCTCCTCATGGTATATGAGCTGATAGCCTTGTAGTAGAGTAGCCAATCAAGTCAGGTTTATTTCTATAGCGCTTTTAACAATAGACATTGTCACAAAGCAGCTTTACAGAATTTTAATGACTTTAAACATGAGCTAATTTTATCCCTAATCTATCCCCAATGAGCAAGCCTGTGGTGACAGTAGCAAGGAAAACCTCCCTCAGACGACATGAGGAAGAAACCTCGAGAGGAACCAGACTCAAAAGGGAACCAATCCTCATTTGGCTGATAACAGACAATGTGATTATAACAGTTTTAACATGAAGTCAGTTTCGTTGATGTTATAAACTCTTCATTGATGGAAACTTGAGTGCAAAACTGTTCATGACAACTGCAGTCCTAAAATTAGCAAATCAACTGTAGTCCTCAGCCATAAAAGCATTACTGTAAGTGTCCAGAGCATCTTCCAAGTGTGACTTTCAACTGTCCGTATGGGGCCGTCCTCCACAGGAACGATGTGATGAGACTCCAGCCAGACGTAGGGCATCAGGATGGATCAGGCAGGTCCAAGGAGCAGAAGAGGTCAACATCACGATCTCAGGATTGACATGTAACTCAGAGGGACAGACGGTGGGGGGGAAGAGAAAGAGAGAGAAAACACAGGTTGTTAGTTATGCCCAATATCACCTGATGAGTAGGAGCAGTATACATTTTGCTCTTTTTTTGTGATCAGAGCACACGATTGCTCATATCCAGTGAATGTGGCTAGAATAACATGCAGTTGCTCAACTCAGTCCCAGTTAATACAGAACATATCACTCATGTATGTAATAGTACGTATGTTATGAATAATATTGCAGTATTTTTCATAAAACAGCACCTTAATAATTATTTGTTATTACTCACACATCCACAGTACCAGTCACAATTTTGGACACATCTAATTTAATATTTTTTCTTTATTTGTTATGAATTAAAAGACACTTCATGTCTTTAAGTAATGATAGATGTCGTTTCTCTTTATTTAGCTGAGCGGTTCTTGACGTGATATGGATTACTACAGTTGTTGAATAGGGCTATTTTATTCTTTATATTTTTATTATTTACTATTTACTATTTGATCTCAAATGCATTAAGAAGGCAAGAAACTCGTCCACTAATTAACTTTTGACGAGGCACATCTGTTAATTGAAAAGCATTCCAGGTGACTACCTCATGAAGCTGGTTAAGATAATGCCAATAGTGTGCAAAGCATCATCAAGTGAAACCGTGGCTATGATGAAGAATTTAAAATATGAAATATATTTTGTTTTTTAACATTTTTTTTGTTTAACACATAATTCCACATATGTTGCATTTGTTATTTTATGGTTTTGATATCTTCAGCATTGTTCTACAATGTAGAAAATAGCCAAAATGGGGGCAGCCATGGCCTGAAAGCTAGAGATGCAGCCTTGGCCCCAAGGGGTCGCTGGTTTGATTCCTGGGACCAGCAAAAAAACAAACAAACAAACAAACAAACAAACCATGAGTTGAGTGAATGAACAGCACTTTCCCCTCCCTCTATATCATAAGTAAGTGGTCTTGAGCAAGGCACCTAACCCCCAACTGTTCCCCAGGTGCTGTAGCATAGCTGCCCACTGCTCTGAGTATGTGTGGGTGCTCATTTCTCACTTGTGTGTGTTCACTGATTCAAATGGGTTAAATGCAGAGGAGGAATTTTGCTGTACATGTGACAAATAAAGGCTTCTTCTTCTTCTTCTAAAATATAGAAAAACCTATGAATGAGGAAGTGTGTCCAAACTTTTGACTGGTACTACAACCCCGATTCCAAAAAAGTTGGGACAAAGTACAAATTGTCAATAAAAACGGAATGCAATAATTTACAAATCTCAAAAACGGATATTGTATTCACAATAGAACATAGACAATATATCAAATGTCGAAAGTGAGACATTTTGAAATTTCATGCCAAATATTGGCTCATTTGAAATTTCATGAAAGCAACACATCTCAAAAAAGTTGGGACAGGGGCAATAAGAGGCTGGAAAAGTTAAAGGTACAAAAAAGGAACAGCTGGAGGACCAAATTCCAACTCATTAGGTCAATTGGCAATAGGTCATTAACATGACTGGATATAAAAAGAGCATCTTGGAGTGGCAGCAGCTCTCAGAAGTAAAGATGGGAAGAGGATCACCAATCCCCCTAATTCTGCACCAACAAATAGTGGAGCAATATCAGAAAGGAGTTCAACAGTGTAAAATTGCAAAGAGTTTGAACATATCATCATCTACAGTGCATAATATCATCAAAAGATTCAGAGACTGGAAGAATCTCTGTGCGTAAGGGTCAAGGCCAGAAAACCATACTGGGTGCCCGTGATCTTCGGGCCCTTAGACGGCACTGAATCACATACAGGCATGCTTCTGTATTGGAAATCACAAAATGGGCTCAGGAATATTTCCAGAGAACATTATTTGTGAACACAATTCACTGTGTCATCCGCCGTTGCCAGCTAAAACTCTATAGTTCAAAGAAGAAGCCGTATCTAAACATGATCCAGAAGCACAGACGTCTTCTCTGGGCCAAGGCTCATTTAAAATGGACTGTGGCAAAGTGGAAAACTGTTCTGTGGTCAGACAAATCAAAATTTGAAGTTCTTTATGGAAATCAGGGACACCATGTCATTCAGACTAAAGAGGAGAAGGACGACCCAAGTTGTTATCAGCGCTCAGTTCAGAAGCCTGCATCTCTGATGGTATGGGGTTGCATTAGTGCGTGTGGCATGGGCAGCTTACACATCTGGAAAGACACCATCAATGCTGAAAGGTATATCCAGGTTCTAGAGCAACATATGCTCCCATCCAGACGACGTCTCTTTCAGGGAAGACCTTGCATTTTCCAACATGACAATGCCAAACCACATACTGCATCAATTACAGCATCATGGCTGCGTAGAAGAAGGGTCCGGGTACTGAACTGGCCAGCCTGCAGTCCAGATCTTTCACCCATAGAAAACATTTGGCGCATCATAAAACGGAAGATATGACAAAAAAGACCTAAGACAGTTGAGCAACTAGAATCCTACATTAGACAAGAATGGGTTAACATTCCTATCCCTAAACTTGAGCAACTTGTCTCCTCAGTCCCCAGACGTTTACAGACTGTTGTAAAGAGAAAAGGGGATGTCTCACAGTGGTAAACATGGCCTTGTCCCAACTTTTTTGAGATGTGGTGTTGTCATGAAATTTAAAATCACCTAATTTTTCTCTTTAAATGATACATTTTCTCACTTTAAACATTTGATGTCATCTATGTTCTATTCTGAATAAAATATGGAATTTTGAAACGTCCACGTCATTGCATTCCGTTTTTATTTACAATTTGTACTTTGTCCCAACTTTTTTGGAATCGGGGTTGTATGTGTGTCAGGGTGCAAGTAAAAATGTTGCATCAGCGTTGTAGGAACGTTTATAAACGTTACGTCAACACATTCTCACATCACCGAGTATCCCTGATAGAATCTAATATGAAAATAATATGAATGAGCATAAAGGGGAGTTAACATTAACTTGGTTAGAGATAACCTGGTCTGAAGGAGTCCAGCGGCTCTGAGTTACTGTAGATAGGAGCTTTGGAGAATGTGTTTTAAAGCTAGACGGCCTTTCGATTTCATAAAATTGGTGAAACTTAGTTCCCTCTGAATCTTGGTTCTTGTGATATATGTTTATTTCTGCAATATCTCAAAAAACAAAACAAAACAGGGCATTCTGTGGCTGGGAAGTTATTTAATTTGAGGGGGTTCCAGAGCAAATAATGTGCATGAAATAATTCGCTTCGCGCAGTCAGGCAGACAGAGGAAGTCTGTATGCGCATGTGCAGGTTTACCTTCTTCTTCTTTTCCTACTTCTTTTGGGTTTTACGGCAGCTGGTATCCAGTGTTGCATTACTGCCATCTGCAGGTTTACCTTTGACTGTGCACTGACAGTTACATCATTCTGTCACTAAATGAACAGCTGATCACACCGAGGTGCCCACTGAACACTGATATTTATTAGTTTGGTTCTGAGTTTCCTTTCCTTCCTATCTAACATAACGTCTTTTCTTCTCGCTTTCCGTTACTGTAGTCGGTCTTTCACGCTTCATTCTCACACTCACGTCCTCCTTTTTTCTCTCCTGTTTCAAATTTGTATCCCACAATGCCTTGCGTGAATGGGGAAAGCCCACCACGTGATGCATGACGTAGTTGGGTCATGGTGAAGCAGGCAAAAATAGTGGAGAATTTAGGGCCATGTGGCCCTAAATTCATCTCATCTCATCTCATTATCTCTAGCCGCTTTATCCTGTTCGACAGGGTCGCAGGCAAGCTGGAGCCTATCCCAGCTGACTATGGGCGAAAGGCGGGGTACACCCTGGACAAGTCGCCAGGTCATCACAGGGCTGACACATAGACACAGACAACCATTCACACCCACATTCACACCTACGGTCAATTTAGAGTCACCATGTTAACCTACCCTGCATGCCTTTGGACTGTGGGAGAAACCGGAGCACCCAGAGGAAACCCACACGGACACGGGGAGAACATGCAAACTCCACACAGAAAGGCCCTTGCCGGCCACGGGGCTCGAACCCAGGACCTTCTTGCTGTGAGGCGACAGCGCTAACCACTACACCACCGTGCCGCCGCCCTAAATTCATGAATTGTTCTATTTAAAAAAATAAAATTGGAAGTTTGTGATTCGAATTCAGTAGCTTTCGGTCCACTCAACAAAAATAATTGGGTGTCGGGGGAAATTCTTTTTATGACCTACACTTAAAAAAATCTGAAAGGCAGTATAGCTTTAATACATATACTATTATATAGGTTTATCTATAATGGTAAGGAGTTCTAGTATTGCCCCTGCGTGAAAGACCTTTATGTTGAGATAAAACTGCAGTTCTTTATTTGCAACAGCAGATGGCAGCATTGCGCAAGTGAAGGAAAGACAAGTTCCCTTTTCCTGATTTCTTCACATTATTGCATATAGTGATAAACATTCACCATGTAGATCTACTTTATTAGGAACTCATGTAACACACTGCTTATTCATGCAATTATCCAATCAGCCAATGACATGGCAGCAATGCAAAGTACAAAATCATTCAGGAGCAAATCAAGGGCTTCAGTTAACATTTACATCATACAGTACTTGGCCCTTTTCTGTTCTCCATCTATACTCGATCGCAAGGTGAGGTTATATCGTTACGTTGGTTTTCATACCACTGCGATGCTGATGACACTCAACTCATCATCTCATCCTCTCCTTCCCTCCTTCAGACACTCATGCTTCCACTCAGATCTCAGCAGGTGTGGTAGACATCTCATTATGGACAGCAGCTGAAACGCAATCCCAGCAAAAGTGGACTGCTGTTTTTTTCCCAGGTGATTCATCCCCACTTCAGGATCATGTGATCTCCCAAGACAACTCTCAGATCTCAGCTTCTGTCACTACACGCAACCGTAGACCAGGGGTGTCAAACCTGATCCATAAAGGGCCTTGTGGCTGCAGGTTTTCATTCCAGCCATGCAGCAGCACACCTGACTTGGCTCATTCAATCAACTGAACTGTCTTCACACAGTCAAATACTTGCAGCCACACCCACCCTTGATTAAAGGGTGGGTGTGTCAGTTGATTGAATAAGCCAAATCAGGGTGCTGCTGCATGGCTGGAATGAAAACCTGCAGCCACACGGCCCTTTATGGATCAGGTTTGACACCCCTGCTAGACAATCAACTGTTCTTTTCCTCTCACGTTGCTAATCTGCTATGCTCATACTGATTTCTCCTTTACAATATTAGAAGGATTTGTCCATATTTCTTAGGAGCCCAGAGGTGCTCGTTCAGTTTCTGGTCATTTCAAGACTAGACTTCTTGGAAACAACTTGCTCCTGATGCAGAACGAAGCTGCATGACTTTATCCTTTCTATATTTTCCCACACTGATTTATGGTTATTGAGCTCAAAAGTCCAAAGTCTTTTAGCACAAGTTCAAAAGTCTCTTCGCACAAATCTAAGTTATTTAGCACAAGATCCAAGAACACTTAATCTTTATTATGAATACTGAATGAAAAATTATAACACTTGAAGTAATTAGATCAAGCTTACCATTTATGTTATCCAACTGCGTGCCCTGTGCAACAGGTGGTGAGTTAGGAATGCTGAAGCTGAGGGACGATGATACTTCTACTTTATGTCTTAAGTTTTCATAGTTCTTATGCTGCCAACAAAAATGATCATTTACCCATCTAAGAAACCATGGTTCTTGGCGTTTCGAAACATGCAACTTGCATACAACACAAGACATAATTCTTCGTTAAGCTTAAATGTAACCTCAAACTCGCTCTACATGTAATCTAGTAATGATAGAATGATCTGTAGTTATGTGACCCTCTGTTTTCATACTTATCTGATGGATCACATCTTTCTTTTAGAAACTCTTGCTGGCTCCTTAACTGAGTGCTCAATTTAAAGGGAACAATATGATTACAGAAGTGAAAATTTTCGTCATCTATCCCCTTGTTATTACAACAACAGTTTTACAGTTGTGATCAGAAGTTTACATACAGTGACATGAATGTCATCTTGGATATGAATGTCATGGCAATATTTGAGCTTTCAGTAATTTCTTTAAACTGTTCTTTTTCTGTAGCAGAATGTACAGCATACATCTTTAATTAAAAAAAAACACTAGAATTCAGTGCACAGGTTTTAATTTTCTTTGGGTTTTCTGAAATCAACACAGGGTCAAAATGATATATACAGGGTCAAAAATTTACATACGCTCACTTAGATTATTAATTCAGAGGTGCTGAAATTTCCAAAATGTCTCTTATCTTGCCAAGGCCGAGGTCTCTTAACTTCCTGTTAATGATCACGATTGACTACAGCTGGTAGCTTCTCTGTGCCTTCATAAAAAGGTTTTTTTTACAGCACTCATTGGATTGACCAACACACAGTAAAATGGGAAGGTCCAAGGAGCTCAGTGCAGATCTGAGAAAGAGGATCGCAGATATACACAACTCTGGAATGTCTCTTGGAGCCATTTCTAAACAGCTGCAGATCCCAAGATCAGTTCAAACAATTGTATGCAAGTTACTATGAAGTGTAGTCACTTTGCCAAGCCACTTTGCTTCAAGAAAACCTAAACTGTCACCCTCAGCTGAAAGGAAATTGGTTTGGATGGACACTGTACCAGCTGGTGGTGGTGGTTGGATCATCATGCTCTGGCGCTGTTTTGCTACCAGTGAAACTGGTTCATTGCACAAAGTGGATGGAATAATGAAGAAGGAGGATTACCTCAGAATTCTTCAGCATAAACCATCAGAAACTTGAAAACGACTTGGGAGTTACAACAGGACAATGAACCCAAACACGCATCAGAGCTGGTTATGGAGGATAAAGCAGGCTAACATTAAGCTTAAAACAAGTCCTGACTTCAACCCTATTGAAAATATATGGACCGTGCCTATAAGTCGAGTCCATGCCAAGAAAAAAAAAAATTAATTGAACTCCAATTCTACCATGAAGAGTTGTGAAATATCCAATCAGAATTCTGCCAGAAGCTTGTTCGTGGTAAACAAAAATGTTTGGTCAAGGTGAATCTTGCAAAGAGACATTTTACCCAAATACTAGGTGTGCTTTATGTATATTTTTGACCAGTATGTATAATTTTGACCCTGTGTTGGTTTTAGAAAACCCAAAGAAAATTAAAACTTCTGCACCAAATTCTAGTGTTGTTTTTTTTTAGATAAAGATGTATGCTGTACATTCTGCCACAGAAAAAGAACAGTTCAAAGAAATTACTGAAAGCCCAAATATTGCTGACATTCATATCCAAGATGACATTCATGTCACTGTATGTAAACTTCTGACCACAACTGTAGCTTGCTCGGCTTGGGGACGCCACTAAAAACGAATGTCTGAAAATGTCGATAAATTTCCTGAAAATTGTGTAAAAATAGGTAACAGCAGGAATAAAGTAAATAATGAAGATGAAAAGAGAACACTGATAGAGAAAAGAAAATGAACTTTTCCAAGATTTGCATGTACATGCCAATAAGTTGAGAAAAACAATTTTCATTTGTGAAGGTGAAATTTATCATGAGAAAAAAGTCGCATTACAAGTAATAGACGCGACAGGTAATTAAAACTGTTCACTTTGGCACATGAAACTGATGTTTTGATGTCGCAGCAACACACATTTCTTGCACGTTTTGACGATGGCTATTGCTAGGTTTCAGTCACGTGACATTTCAAAGGAGTTTTACCGGAAGTAAAATAGCTGGTGGTCTAAACGTGTGCCGTAGTGCAAACAACTAGCGATAACTTATCAGAGTACGCTCGTAATCTAGAAGCTACTGCTTGCTTTAGATCTATTCAGAAGATCTCAT
Organism: Neoarius graeffei; assembly: GCF_027579695.1. Classification (NCBI taxonomy): domain Eukaryota; kingdom Metazoa; phylum Chordata; class Actinopteri; order Siluriformes; family Ariidae; genus Neoarius; species Neoarius graeffei. The sequence continues at coordinate 14,346,499 of NC_083583.1, read as the reverse complement.
CTCATTATCTCTAGCCGCTTTATCCTTCTACAGCAGGGGTGCCCAAATTGATCCATAAAGGGCCATGTGGCTGCAGGTTTTCATTCCAGCCATGCAGCAGCACACCTGATTTGGCTTATTCAATCAACTGACACACCCACCCTTTAATCAAGGGTGGGTGTGGCTGCAAGTATTTGACTGTGTGAAGACAGTTCAGTTGATTGAATGAGCCAAATCAGGTGTGCTGCTGCATGGCTGGAATGAAAACCTGCAGCCACATGGCCCTTTATGGATCAATTTGGGCACCCCTGTTCTACAGGGTCGCAGGCAAGCTGGAGCCTATCCCAGCTGACTATGGGCGAAAGGCGGGGTACACCCTGGACAAGTCGCCAGATCATCACAGGGCTGACACATAGACACAGACAACCATTCACACTCACATTCACACCTACGGTCAATTTAGAGTCACCAGTTAACCTAACCTGCATGTCTTTGGACTGTGGGGGAAACCGGAGCACCCGGAGGAAACCCACGCGGACACGGGGAGAACATGCAAACTCCGCACAGAAAGGCCCTCGCCGGCCCCGGGGCTCGAACCCAGGACCTTCTTGCTGTGAGGTGACAGCGCTAACCACTACACCACCGTGCCGCCTATTCAGAAGATTGCTATGTGCAATGGAATCGACCCCTACAGTCTGGGAAAGAAGGATTCGTCATACGATCTCGAAAACTACCCTTCATTTGAGCAGAGGTGGAGCCAAACAACGTGAACATCCGGGGCTTAGCCCAGTGGGGGGTCTGGGGGGCCTCCCCCAGAAAATTTTGGATTTTTTAGATGCAATTTCCTATGTTCTAGTGCATTTTGGGGTGACCTGCTAGACATGGCAAATCGTAAATCCCTTCTGATTCATACACTCCATTCTCAGCTGCACATTCTGAACAAGACAATACGATTTAATGGAAAGAAATAATAATCACTTAACTACTGACTTCTGTAAACATCAATGGCAAAATTGAGACTTTTAAATGTTTTACTAACTTTAAGTAGATTCAAATTAGGATTGCAAAGTGTTCATTTGCTTTTTTGTTCGTTGGCTTTTTTGTATGTTAAAAGTGATATGCTCACTGTGAGCCCTCCCTTCATACAGCACCACTGCCCTATTTTACCCTCAATGCACAAATGGACTGACAGACCCAAATTCACTGCATTTTTACACATAATCAGACCTATGCATGTGACAGTAAAACTTCTTTACTCACTGACAAAAGGCCCATAATATTGTAGCTAAGTATACTCAGGCCCGGCGCCAGGAACAGTTTACTAAGGGGGCAATTAGAAATCACAAGGGGGCAAATATTTTTCATATAGTGTGTAGTAGTGATGGCGGTCTGACAACGTGTTTCAAACAATTAACTGCGCCAACCACAAAACCACGGCCCCGAAGGTTGCTTTAGTACGGGAAAATCATGACATATTACCAGGGCAGTTGCGCTTTATCAACACCCGTGCCCACCTGTTAACCCTCCCCTCCAATTTTCTCACAGACGCGTTACAACCGGAAAGATGCCAAACATAAAACAACACACACAAACCTACAGGCAAGTCCTTTAAATTTAAAATACATACAAATAGCTCCGCGGCATGAAAACAAAACGTCAATGCAAGTCTAAGGTACTTGGCTCGGCGGCCAAAATCATAATTTAAAAAAATCAACAGACCCCGCGGCTGCACCAGTAATAGCCTTCCTGACTCGCACCGAGTCAACGCTAACCACTTATGCCGCTTTTCCACTACAAACACGGCTGAGTCGGGCTGAGCCGTGCCGTGCTGAGTCGAGCTGAGCGGGGCTGTTGGAGTTGCATTTCGACTACAACCGCGTTGAACCGTGCTGGCTGGAAGTGGGTGGACACATTGGGTGGAGTTAGCGAAAGTGGGTGGACGTCAGGTGATGTCGTTAAGCAGCGCAAACAGTGACATCAGTGAGCTTTTAAGCGGTAGTCTCACGACCCGAATAGTAAACAATAAACATGGAGGACATGGAGTCGTTAGTGTTGCTGGTCTTGGTGCTGTGGCTTGTTGTCACCAACAATGCGGACAGATACTGGCAAGAGTGTATAGATGAGGCGAGGCGCATAAGGCTTCAGAAATTTTTGTAATTCTTCTCCTTCCGGGTTTACGGTGTTTACAGATCCCAGCGCGCTCGCGGGGCGTGTGTGGGCATGTGAGGACACTCCTCCTCACCAATCAGTGCACAGGGGAGTGTCTGCTCACGCCCCCAACCTCACTCGGCTCACTTTGGCTCGCTTCAGCCCCACTCCAAAACGGTGCGAGTTTTAGGGGCTAAGCAGGGCTGAAGCGAGCTGAGTCGTGCTGGTTTTTGGTAGTCGAAACGCGAGCCGTGTCGGGCTGAAGTGAGCTGAAGCGAGCTGAAGTGAGCTGAAAAAGGGTAGTGGAAAAGGGCCATAAATCCGCGATCCCAGTTTAGGCGTGTAGGGGACAAAACACTCTGAAGTGATGAATTCCCCCCCCCCCCCCCCCCCCCGCTGCATGGGGGGTGACGTCAACGACACATATTCTTACGCTATTTGCACACAAAGCGGACCATATATGAACACATACACCAACATAAACGGAGATAAACTTAGCCTACAAAGAAAGAAAATGGATTCACAATATTGTGATG